>NC_081412.1:675454728-675587228 GCF_030272615.1 Cryptomeria japonica
CTCAACTAATGTATTAAAGTTCTTAAATTTACTAGGGAAGATTTTAACGCTCAAGCTTGCCTTCTGCTTGTGGCCTAAAACAACTAAGTCATATTTCCTATGAGTTGGGTTACCCATGGCCCATTATCATCTATGAAATTTTTATCAAGATAAATAATTTTCGAATTCATCACACACAACCAAACCCTAATGGGATTTTCTAAAGTTTAACTGAACGAATGTTAGTTCATTAAGAATTTATCTTTTTAGGTTATTGATCCAAGAGAATTACTCGCCCCTTAGAATTTTAACTTCCAAATGATCCTTATTTCTCATCATCTATTTATAGGGATGATGCCACAGACGTCGTTGTTGCATCTGTTTTTAGGCATTAAGTGCAGTAGTTCAACACAATGACTTTACTCGTAAGCATGACCCAAAGGCACTATAGATACCAAAAGCTACTAATTTTTTGGTTTCATCTCCTCTTGTTTATTTATCTAACTAAGAATTCAACTATAAATTCATGAAAGCTTAAGTAAAACATTATTCTAAAATAACTATGAAAATGAAACTATTACGTGTAAGGAATCATTTGTTGAAAATTAAAACTAAGATTTTGATCTTATGTAACTGAAAGGAACATTTGCCTAAGAATGAAAATAAACAAATCAACTACTTGAAAATTATTATTTCTTGAAAGGGAAAGACTATTAAATCTAACTTCTTGAAAGGTAACTTTTCATGAAATATAAACAATTCTATTTGCTTAACAGAAAAACTAATTGGTACTAAGAATAAGATTGTTTGAAAGGAATATTAAGTAATCACTTGAAAGGTGAATCTATATACTTTTCTAACATTAGTCATTAAGGTTTGTAAAGAATCTAGGTACTTTTGGAATGCTTCTTGCTCGAGATAAAGTTTTGAAAATAAGACTAACATGAATTAAAAACAAGCTAATACATAGTGTCTAAATATGTACATGTTAAACACTTTTAAATGGTAAAAGTTAAATACTTGCAAATAAAACTCATCTATTTCATTTCTTAAAAATTATTTATAATCAATCAACTTATACTTGCTCTTAGAATAATGCCAAATTCTTCTACAAAATTATAATTGTTGAACTAACTAATTCGTTCACTTGAAATAACTTTAACTTTATCTATAGATATTCCCAACAAAGGATAACCTTATCAGTTTCAAATCCTTAGAAATGAGCTAATGCTTCATTCCTAAAATTACTTCATAAAAATTATTATTAATTTTCTAAGTGATCATGGAGCACGTTTTCGAAAACTCATTTTGCTTGATTAAGACAAGAATCCAAAAATCTAGATCAGCAAAATCAACTTTTATTCAACCTCCAAATTAAGTTTCATTAATCATTTACAACAAAAGACAAGTATTTAATTTGAGATGTAAAAAGGAGTTTTCTCATCTGAATTTCTCTTTTAATTTTAAGAGGCACTAGATGAATCTATGAGTTTTTAAACAAATGTTTCATACTTTGGTTTTTATTCATTTCTAGTTACCAATAATCCTTATTGTTTATATTTTATATTTAAGATTTCTAATCATATCATCAACTTAGTTAATGTCACTAACTTATAAAAAATAATCATCAAAATATTTAATTCATCTAAACTAATTCAAATAATACTTCAATCATAATTTCATGATAAATTATACTAATTTCTTTACAACTAATAACCTAACTAATTTTAATTTCTTTGATCAACTTTTGGAATATAAACAAATTAATACGAATTATATTTAAAGGCTTTCTGATTTATTTATTTATTTTGAAAAAAGGGGTAAAGATTTATTCAGAAATCATAGAATTACAAAGAACGAGCCTTAGGCCCACCAAGACAACAACAAAAACTAAAAGGATCCTATAAGAACCACCAACATCACCACTACAAAGTCCAGTGAGCATAGCAATAGATCCGACCGTCTGATTTCCAATAATAATTTTTTTGAAAAGCCCTCAGAATGATGACGTTGGAATTACACCAAAAGCTAGGCTCATCCGGAGCCTCGAAGGGCCTCAAAAATGATAATGAAAATGAAACAAATATAAAAGGGGAATTGATCCTATACCACTGGGTGATGTTGCATCATCCTATCTTCTAGAATTAACCTGTCTAAAGTTTCAAGATAATCAAGAGGTAGACCATTCCTTCCACTAAAATCCCAACCATCAACATGCTCTGAATCCCACTTGGCCAAACAATCAGCCACTCTATTCTACTCACTAGGAATATGACAAAAGGAGACAAATTCCAATGTATTACACATTTGTAAAATCTGTTTGACCACAAAAGCTAATTGCCAACTCACATCATTCAAATTTTGTTTGTTCAACATGTCCACAACAATCTGAGAATCCGACTCACAAATAATATTCCTCCATCCTAAAGAACAACCTCGCTCAATAGCAATCTTAATAGCTAGGGCCTCCATAAGATTGTTAGAGTGTTGCCCAATATAAATAAGAAGAAAAAAATGCACAACCATCATCACCTCTACCTATACCTCCAATACTTGCATGTCCAGGATTCCCACGGGAAGAGACATCTGTATTAATTTAAGATTCCCACAGAAGGGGGAATCCACCTTCCATCTCTACTTATCTATTTCTTTGCATGTCGAGATCTATTTCCAGCAGCACAATCCATTTTAATGTTTTCGAATTGTAGATTCCTTACAATAGCATAATCACTCGGATCAACATTTTTCAGGCAAATTGCACTTAGCCGAGATTGTCTCCTGAAGCCTATTAACTATCTTCTGCCACAGCTAAGGACTCCCTATATGTGAATCACAAAAGACCCTCCGATTAATTTCAAGCCATAAATTCCAGATAATAAGAGCTGGCCCAATAGCCCAGGCCACTTGAAGAAAAGAGGTCTTTGTTGGGGGTCTACCCAAGTTATCCCAAAATTCAATTAAGGAGGTAGAATGAAAACAAGCATGTTGCCAAGCCTCCCACCACTTTTGCCAAATCTCCCTAGAGAAAGGGCATAGAAAAAACAAGTGGGAGCAGTCTTCCTCATTATGCATACAAAGATAACATATAGATGGTCCCTAGAAGCCTCTCTTACGGAGATTCTCCCACGTGAGGCATTTCCTTTGAGAAACCAACCATAAGAAGAATTTACATTTCGGCCAAGAGAAGCTATTCCAAACCTTCTTCCACTAGGGAACATCCGTCAGGCCATGCAATTGCCTATCAAGTTGAGCATAACCTTTAGCAACAAAAAAATTGCCTTTTGGATTAGGACCCCAAGCCAAAATATCTCTCTCCTTGAGGGAACTACATAACCTACCCTCCAAGATATTAACCAACACCACACGATCTTCATCTGAACCACCCAAGGGCCATTCAAGAGGATCCTTCCAACAAGTCACCTCAACCTTTCCAATGCGCCTAACCGTTTTAAAATTCTCCACCTTAACCCATCCAACATTAGTGAAAATGTTGGAAAGAGGCTAAAGTTGTGGATAACTAGATAGAATAGGGGGGTGACCATCCCAAGAGTCCTGCCAAAAAAGAGCTTCAGAGCCTCTATTACAAATCTAGAAAAGATTATCTTTAATAAGTTGGTTACCTTTTTTAAGAGTATCCCAGATACAAGAGCCCCTACCCACTAAACTAAGACGAGGCACCTCATGATCATTAGCACCAGGGAGATACTTGTGGGTTAAAATATTGGCCCAGTCCTAATCCTAACTGTTACACCACCTCCAATACAACTTAGTCGCCAAGGCCTTGCTAACCAAACAATAGATCTAAGGCCAAGACCCCCAGCATGTCTCGGTCTACAAACAAAGTCCCATTTAACTAAACTCCACTTAGAAGAAAGAAAATTACCAAACCAAAGAAATTGACGGGAAAAAGTATCGAACTCTCTCACAAAGCTGGAGGGGGGAGCCTACACAAAACACCTATAAATGGGAAGTACTTTCACCACAATCTTCAAAAGAATCACTCTTCTAGCAGAGGATAACCACCTGTAAGTCCAATGATTAACCTTACAACGAAATTTATCCAAAATTCCTTGCCAAAAATCTTCGCGTTGAACCTCCTAATCTAAAGGAATCTCGAGGTACAACAAAGGAAGGGACCCCTTCTGAAATCTGAGGATCCTAGCAATCCTATATTGAATAAGCCAAGGGGTATTAAAAAAATATATGGATGATTTATCTTCATTAATTTTCTGACTTGAGGCTTTGCAATAGATATCCAAAGCTCTCCTGAAATTCACTGCCTCATTGATTCTGGCCCTGCTCATCAAACCTGTGTCATCCACAAACTGAAGATGGGAGTAGGGAGGTAGAGGATTAGTCCAACTCCAGCCCTGAATAAGACCATGTCTCACCTGGGAAGTGAGAAATCTGCCAAGACCTTCAGCCATGAGAATAAATAAATAGGGAGATAAAGGGTCCCCTTGTTGAAGCCCTTGGGAAGCGCTAAACAATTTCGAGGGTTCCCCATTAATAAGAACTGAGAAAGAGGTATAAGTCACAGAACTAAGAACCCAATTCACCCACTCTTCTCCAAAATCAAAATCCAAAAGGATCTTCTGTAAGAAATCCCAACTCACCCTATCATAAGCTTTGGCCATGTCAAGTTTAATAAACATAGCCTTCTCCTTAGAGGAAGCCATAGAATGAATAGCCTCCATTTCTATCACAACTCCATCAAGGATCTGTCTTCCATCAATGAAACCACTTTGCTCCTTAGAAACCAAAGTGCAGAGGAGAGGTTTGAGTCCTTCAACAATCACTTAGTGATTATCTTGTAGACAACATTACATAAAGCAATAGGCATGTACTGATCCAAGCTATTAGCCCTCTCCTTCTTAGGAATGAGAGCCAAGAAGGTAGAATTCATAGATTTGAGCATTTGTTTATTCGTATGAGATTCTTGAGCCACATCTAGAAGATCATACTTTATAATCTCCCAAAATTCTTGAAAAAAATCAATAGGAAACTCGCCAGGGCCAGGAGCCTTGCCTTTTTTGATTTGAAACACAACCCCCTCAAGCTCAAACGACAAAATGGGGTGCAAGAGAGCATCATTCATTTCAACAAAGACAAGAGGGGGAATACAATTCAAGATGGCCCTCTCTTCTACCATAGCTTCAGGATCCTCTTTGGTAAACAAATTAGAAAAAAATCTAATAGCTTCTATAGCAATTTCTTCTTTAGATGAAAGATGAACCCCTTTTGAAGAAATGAGAGAGGTAATAGAGTTACCATACCTCCGAGCCTTAAGAGAATTATGAAAAAAAAATAGTGTTTCTATCACCCTCTTGGAGCCAATCCACATGAGACTTTTGTTTCCATAAAATCTCCTCACTCAACTTCCACTCTTCTAAGTCCTTTATAGCAAGGGACTCGGCCATATTGAGCTCCACAGTCATCCCTTGATCCCTAATTTGACACATAACCTCATCCAGCTTGGATTGAGCTGTCATCTTGTGTCTATGCAAGGTCCCAAAACATTGTTTATTCCACCTCTTCAGCCTGTATTTTACATGTTGTAATCTCTTACCAAAGGAGTACATAGCCATCCCGTGGGCAGACACCCCTTCATACCACCAATCAACCATAAGATCCCTCAATGACTGATCACGAAGCCATATCAATTGAAATTTGAAAGAGGGATTTTTGGAAGTTCTAAAAGATGTAATAGAAAGCTTAATAGGCCAATGATCAGAACCCCTCCAATCAACAATTTTTGAACTGGTGGACCACCTATCATGCACCTAAAAGAAGGAAACCAAAAGTCTATCAAGCCTTTCAAAGATAGCCTCAACACCACTCCTCCTATTATTTCATGTAAAGACACCATTAATTGGCTTCACATCAATGAGATTCAAGAGACCAATATTATCTCTGAGTAAATTTGAGGAAGGATCAAGCCTGAATAACCCACCTCGCTTTTCCTCCAAACTAGTACTGACATTTAAATCTCCAGCCAAAATCCAGGGGAGAAAAGGATCCCGAGCCCAAACAAGATTGATGTGAGCCCAAAGATGAGACTTACCCACAAGATCAGTAGGAGCATAAATATTAGAGAAGAGGCATCTTTCTCCAATCTCAAAGCTAGAAGAGACCATAGAAATGGAAGACCTGCTAGAAAACCACCACAAAGGGGAAACTTTCCTCGGGTTCCGGAAGCAAGCAACCCCCCTTGAACTGCCATGAGAGCTCACTCCCTACCAAAGGCCCTGAGGCTAGACACAGAAAGAACAACTGACCAAACCATCCACTGAAAGCTTGGTTTCCTGAATAAAAACAACATCAGGAGACTCTCAGTCAATTAATCTGCGAACAACCTTTTGTCTAGGGATGTTGTTCAACCCCCTTACATTCCATGAGAGCACAATCATTTATGTGGTTGAAAGAAGTGGGAATCAATGGGCTTCACAGACCCTGACTCAACCAAAGTATCACTAATAAGCTTAATCTTTTCCTAATCCATTTTTCGTTCACTCCTTAAAGGTTTGTCTAAAGAACCCTTTTTGAGGATCTTCTACTGCAAACCTAAAACAGGTGGAGCTTTGTTACTCTTCACTGAACCTGAGGCCACTATAGTGGAAGGAGGAGTAGACTCCATGAACACTGCACCTTCAGGGACCTGTGACTCACTAAGATCTCTGTTGTCCTGAACATGGGAAGGCAAATCCATAACCATTTGAACATCCTAATAATTCTCCGAAGATATGGCCCTACCCTCTTTCTTCGAATCCCCATCCAGCACCTCATGCTGAAATTGGGCACCCAAGGACATT
The DNA here is from genome assembly GCF_030272615.1 of Cryptomeria japonica. NCBI lineage: Eukaryota > Viridiplantae > Streptophyta > Pinopsida > Cupressales > Cupressaceae > Cryptomeria > Cryptomeria japonica. Next base: position 675,461,520 of record NC_081412.1, read on the forward strand.
TCAATTGGAACTCCTTCCTCTTGGACCAAATCCTCTAGAACCTCAAACCTATTTAGGGTGACATCATTTTGCCTATCCAACCAGGTTCTCTTCTTTCCCTTGTCTTTATTTCGAGGTTTGACAGGAATGAAGCCATCTTTATCAGCATGACCATTAGGCATAAGGGTTTTCCCCTTATCTTCCCCTAGAACAGAGTGAAGAGGATCAGAAACAGCCAGTTTAGAAGATTTATTTTTGGGACATCTCCGCTGTAAATGACCATATTCATAACAAATTCTGCATCTAAATGTCAGGGTCTCATAGTCCAACTGTTGGATCCAAGAAGATGTCCCCAAATAGATTTCCATAGATTCTGGCAAAGGATTATTTAAATCAACTTCTACACATATACAAGCATAGGAAATTCTTTCGATCTTGAGTTTGTGAAGCCGAACCCACGGGTTTATCAAGAAGCAGTGAGATTGAGTGAAGAATATCTTCTCTCCAGAATTCCAATGGAAGCCTCGGCAATTGGATCCACATGAGCACATGAGAGGGAAATTACTCAGCAAAATTAAAGCCACTATGTCAAAGTTTGATAAAGAGTCTCACTTGGTTGAAAAAATAAGGGTCACCCTCAAAAGCCTTGTTCTTGTCTGCCAGGTTGGAAAAAATAACTAGAAAATAGTTATTAGCTGCCATAAGTAGCTCCATGTCTCCTTTAGGATTCTAGACACAGCGTTCCCAAGACTCTAAAATAGGTATAGAGAGGCAAAGATTGATAAATTTGCATATGAGAGCATGATTGCACCAATATTCAACATCCTCTGAAATTTTCTCAGGTTGAATAACCAGAACTGGATGATCTTGGGATCTCTCCAAACAACCATTCACCTTTTTCATGCGAAAAGGCTATTTCGAAGAAGAAACACCTACCCCTGATTGGGAATGACCAATGTGTTCCTTTCCACATGCATGCATCAAAAGAGATGAATCTGCCATATCTAGATCTCCAAAGACCATCTGAGAAGAGGATAATCCTCTATTCTCCATGGATTTAGAGAAAATACCAAAAGAAGAAAAAGAAGAGGGGCGGAAAACCCAACCCCAAAACCCCACACACCCCAACGACAACCTAGAGCAGAAGAAACAAAAAAGGGTTGCAAAAAACCCTGCGGCAGCCCAGAAAACCCGACCACGAGAAAGCAAAAATTGACCCCTAGCAAGCAAGAAACCCCCCCTTGGAACGAAGCAAGCAAAGCACAGGACACAGGATAGGGCATGTCGGCCCTAGCATGACACCCACGCACACGCAGAGCCATCTTCATTTCAGGCTTTCTGATTTATTACTAAACACTTCCAAGACTAATTATTTTACCAACATCTTTACCCTTTTAGTTAATAAATAATTTGATCTAATTTAGTTACTTAATGATTAATCAATTTAATAATTACTACTCACCTTTAGAGATTAAATGAATTCTAGAATTTGGGAAATTACTTACAACTAGATTTTGCAATATGAATCTCATTAATAGATTTAACTAATTTTGTTTGCCTATGATCATAATATGTTATTTTTGTAAAACAAATTATAATCTAATTACGAAAGAATTAAAGTATTTTTGGGGGGGTAATACTTAAATAAGAGCTAATTAAAATCAATGTTGTTTGTTTTGTCAAAAAATTGCTAAATATTTTTATAGAAAAAAATTTAACTTGTAACTATATATATATATATATATTTTTTTTTTGAAAAGAGATGAATAAATGAATTTGATTTAAATATTCTAAAAGACTATTGTAAGTAATACCATGCACTACTAAACTTCTAAAAAGAATCCTTTTCTTATCAAAGATTTTATCTACTAATCCTTTTTCTTATCTTTGAGTTAATAATATTTGTTCTATTAAAATGTAAACTTCTATTTATTACTCTCAAATCTTAAATAATTCATTTTCTAAAGCTTCTAAGCAAAAATAAAACTTTCTGTATTACTAATATTATTTTTCAATAATTAATCACGAGCATAAAATTAATTATATATATTAACAAGATAACTCAATCTCAATATTTACTTTATTTCTATTTTGAAACCGTTTTTTCTCAAACTTTATATTTTACGAAAATATTTTTTATTATTATTATTTAAAAATCTTATATTTAATAAAAATAAACTCAAATATATTATTATTAGTACTTGTCTTTAGGCTAGTACTATTGCATTCACTTAAGTCTAATTAAGCAATTTTTTGTACCAATCAAAAGTGATTATTTTTTTTTTTAAAGTAAACATGATTTTTATAAAGTCAAGATTTATATTTTTAAACTAGAAATTATTTACCTACAATATGATTGGATGAAAAAGTTTGGCATTATAAGAGCAAATTTATAAGAATGATAGATTTTATAGGTTCTTTTTTTAAATTTCTTTATATTTAAAAAATAATTATCTATTTCAACTAACTTTTTTAATTTTTTATTGATAATCTTGTAAATAAAGTTCTCTCTCTCTCTCTCTCTCTCTCTCTCTCTCTCTCTCTCTCTCTCTCTCTCTCTCTCTCTCTATATATATATATATATATATATATATATATATATATATATATATATATATATATATATATATATATATATATATATATATATATATATATATATATATATATATATATATATATTTAATTATTTTTATTTTTTATTATTGAAAATATAATTAATCAAATCAATTAAATATTGTATAGGGATTTGATTCACACCTAAATTAAATTAAATAAAAATTTAAATAAATACTTAAACTATTTCATTACAAGCATTACACAACAAATATTTCTATTAAAAAAATAAACCAAGTATGTAGCTTTTATAATTATAATTTTGTAAAAATTGTTTTGGAAATCATTCTACTTTTTATTAATATATTTTGAAAATCATAATTTTCTTTTTAATCATTTTAATAAATACAAGTAATTTTATAACATTTAATCACAAATTTAAATATCAATATGGACTTCAACTTTCCTTTCATCCATATCACTTACTCACTCTATCGAATGAAAAGTTGAAGCAATGGATTTTGATCTCCAATTTTCAACTAGTCACCCTTTGGTGCCATGAGACCTTCACCAAGATGTGCCCACTCTAGAATCAACCTCAAACCAAAAGTCCACTCATCATCCATACATTTCTTTAGGACCCACTGAACATCCTCTTTGCTTCTTTGATCTAAACTCCATGTCACAAGCAATGAAATAATATTGATATTAAGTTGATATCAATGTTCTCTTGCCATAAATTCTTCCCCAAATAGGATGTCCAAAATCTGCACAAATAGAGGATCGTCATGCTTGGAAATTCTTTGTAGTTATTCTTTGAGGTTTGACCCAAAAACACTAATTGTTGCTTAGTAGTAACCTGGATAAAAATTTTCCTCCATCTTACAACTCTTCACCACTAACCCTTTGCATGCCACCTTACACCAATTTCAAATAGTTGTGTGATAAAAATGGCTGAAATTCCTTTAAAATAGAATGCCCATCCCATCACATTTAAATTACACACCTTTCCATTATGGTTGCTACAAATGACAACGTGCAACCCATCATTATTAATCAAGTTGGATCTCTTAGAGATCCTCCAAAAAAAAAATTGTTTGCTTCTCCATTAATGACAATACCCACTTCGGCAACCTATTCACCACCATATTTCCATTTCTCAACACATGAGTAATTTTAAAATCCTTAAAAGTTATTAAAATTTCTCTTATAATTTTAACATATTTATTTAATTTTTACGTTGGAATTTCACCCCAGATAATGTCATTGATAACAAGTAGAAAATCACTTTGCAAATGCAGTTGCGATACTGATAATTTCTTGGCCATGTTGACTGATAATAAAGTTGCTTGCATTTTGACTTCATTGTTTGTACTTTCCTTCAATCTTTTAGCTCCAATTGCCAAAATGTTTATGTTCCAATCTCTTGCCACAAATCCTACACCCAAAAGGGCCTGAATTCCCTCTTGACGTCTCATCAAAGTTTTGATTTCATCCAATCAACAACTTTCTTCCCCTTGGAATCCAAATCAACCTCGAGGGGCCCATTAATAGACCAATGTTAATATTATATTATAATTATTAATATTATTTTATTGAAGTGAGAGTTATAGTTAATATTACAAAAATATAATTTTTTTACTTAATATATTGTATTTATGTATTTCTTTACACAAGTTGATTCAAAGAGCTCCCGGAGAAAAGAACCAGAAAGAAAAACTTTGATCCTTGCTCGATAATACATAGAAAGGTTGTGAAACTTAAATCCCTAATATGCCAAAAAGGTACAATATATCTCGTAATGTCTAGAATACTGAATTCCACAAATCATCCCCAAGTATCGAATGCTTCCTGGAGTATGTTCAACAAGATGAAGTCCAAGCCAAAACATCATGAAAGTTGTACACATTTCCATAGCAGCCCACATACTGCCTAACTTATTCATTTATGTACCTTGAAGTCCAACACGCTTCATGAATACCCAAATCGACATCCATTCACATCATTTAGATATAATTAAAATAATATAATTTTATAATAAAAATAATTAAAAATTACAACAAATATTAATGTGACCTGGAAATTTGACTAACTGTAAGATAAATAAATAAAGCTACCGCAAGACTTATAAAGTCATACAAAGTAACAAAATCACCAATAAAACAAAATAAACAAAGTAATGTAAATAGTTAAACCTTCATGTATGTCCCATTGTGTCCTATCAACTTCGATCTTTCTATTGTTATTACTCTCAAAATGCACTGATATTTTGCTTCAAGATGATAAAAAGTTGAATGGACTATGTGGTATATGAAAATACAATGGAGTGAAGCTACAATGCAACAATAGTGAAGATAATGATAATAATGATGTAGCTATTATGAAAATTTGCTAAATGCTACAATGTTAAGCCAAAGGCACACTTTTAAAATGCTTTGTTTGTTGGAATGCTTGAATGCTCTAATGGTGACTAGCCTCAAATGTTGGCTAAAGGATTCCTTTTATAAATTTTGTAGGGCTAAAATCCAAGGTGGTAAAGATCAATGGTTAAGAGTCAATCTTGAGACAATGGATGCCTAAGAAGAATTTGGTTGAGATGTGAGAGATAAAGGGGGAAGATTTTCCCTCCTACAATGACAAGGTGGAGGACAAGGTGGAAAGAGATTACGCATGGCAACATGCTCACCTTGACCAAGGATGAAGACATCAAAGATGTACGATAGTTGGAGAGAATATAGGTTTTCCAAGACATGAAGGAGTCAACAATCTAGTGAGGTTGGAGAAGATTTAGGCTTCCTAGGATAAGTGGACAATGAGTCACTTTGACTAGGTTGATGTGGACAAAACCACCCTCTAGGATGTAGTGATGTGAGAGAAAATATAGTAAATAGGAGGACACATAATTCTCCGCATCTTGTTGACTAGGCATGATATTTGAAGATAATTGAAGAATTAAATATTAAAAATATTTAATTTTCTTAGCCACATGATGATGAAATGACATGATGATGTGGAAGATGATATGGAATAAATGATGTGGAATCAAAATTGAAGACTTAGGTTGGATAAATAATTAAATAATTTAGAATTATTTAATTAAGATAGACTTTAGAAGAATTGTGATGAATATTAATTAAATAATAAATATTTAATTAATATAAGTTGATTTAGAGGAATAGGCAAGTGAATAAAATAAATAAATTAGTCAATTTATTTATTGATAGAAGAATAAAGCCATTAAATATTTATAATTAATATTTATTTAATTATCTCTAGTGATTTTTGGGTGTGTACACTTTTTATTACAATACTATAAAGGCAAGTACTTGCCGCTACATGGCACTTGTTATCAAATATGATATTAAATGTATCAAATTAATCTCGTTTAATTTATATTTATAGAGATTTATAAGGATAATCTAGATTTTTTTTCCTTATATGTTATTCATTAAAAATGATATTCATTTTAATTAATTAATTCAATAATAATTAAATTTTATATTTATCTAAACATTTATAGATTTAAAAATAATAAGTTATAGTAACATTTAAAACAAAATATAATATTAACATTAAAATTATAAATGTGAATTTAATATGTAATAATGACTATGTTACATTTTTTAAATAAATAAAAACCCTTTTTATAGAAACAAACTCAAAAACTTAACTCCCTCCATAAATATAGGGACCACTATTTATTGGTCCACTCCCCCCAATTTCCACTCCATAATTATAGGTTTTCTCATAAATGGGTTGGCCCTAAATAGGTTGACCACAAGTTTAATAAATGAAATTATTATTATTTTATTATTTTCATTAAGTATTAAATACAGACACTTATAATTTAGTAATATTTAATTTAATAATATTAGATGTATTAAAACTAGCATACCTATGGTACAACCTAAGTTGGCCTAGTGGTGGAGAACTTGTGCTCTTGAAAGAGAGGTCATAAGTTCAAATCCCACAAGGGGGTAGGGTATGTACACCTTATCGGCTTTGGCCCATTACCAATAAAAAAAAAAACCTAGCGTACCTATATTTTTAGAGATGTAAGTAAAGGACGTCTATAAATATCAAGTTTCAGGGTTCACCCCATAGCACAGTGGTACAGTTGCGAGCCTCCCTCAATGGAGGTCGTGAGTTTGATGCATGGGGCTTGGCCCCTCTCCACCCCCACCGTTCCACATCGTCTGTCACTGCACTGGTTTGCTGACTTGGCAGACAAAGGTTTGCTTTGGCTAGAGAGGTAGTTCACTATTGGTGCACGTTGAGGAGTGGTTGATAAATTTGGAGCGTGCTCTTGGTCCCCCTGATGCTCGTTGGTCGATTTCTCTCTATTCGTTGGCTAGGAAATTGACAGTTGTGCTCTCAGGCTATGTAGGATGCTTCAAAGAGGATGTCTTGGCCCTCGATTCAGAGATGAGGTCCTCCTTGTGATCTCATTGGTTTATAGCTCCAGTTAAAAGCGCTTTCTTAAAAAATAAAAATAAAAATAATAAAAAAAAGGTTTCAAAATATGGAAGGGTATGTGTAGGATCATGAGGGGCCAAAAAGTGGCGATATCTTGACTAAAGTCCTGATTGATAGGTTGATTGAAAAATATCTATAATTTTCAAACGACATTACACTTTTTGAATTTGAAACATGCGTCACATTTTATGTTGTGTATACTATAGGATTAAAAAAAGAAAAATTAAATTTCATAAATTTTTTACCAAGTTATGGTGATCAAACTTATGAGTTTTTAACATTTTTAAAAAGTTGTAGTAAAAAAATCACAATGAATTATTTATTTCAAAAAAAATACAAAAACATTATGTGTCACATCCAGACATGAGTCTTCTATTGATATCTAAAATCTTATAAAAATACATTATGATTTGATTGTGGTTAGGGTGGTCAGACAGACACCTGCTTCTTATCTTTTTCCTGAAATTATAGAACTACTACATTGAAATTTTAAATTTTTGTCAAATAAATTTAAATGTTTTTAGAAAATAATTAGTATCTTAGAAACTACATTCAATTAGCTACAAATTCTATTCTTCCATATTTTTGAAATAACGTGGTAACTTATTCAATGTTTACGTCAAGTTGCCTAACTCCATTTTTCTAATTTTCATTGCCACTTAAGGCCCTGTTTGGCCCACCATGATCCTGCACATACCCGAAATATTTATATGTTCAATGATAAAGTATGAAATGCAATTAAATTCAATGATCGATGATGTTTTTAATTTAATTTTGGTTAAATTTGAATTAATAATAATTAAAATGAGATAAAGGCAATATCATACTTTTTAGAGGTAGAATAACAACATTTGTAAAATATTATGCAAATTAAAAATTTGGAATCATTTATCAAAATGATATTTAAAAAATGGAAAAAAATCACTTGACTAATCATTAATGGAGTAGTGATAATTGTTTTAACATCTATACTATATTATAATCATTGAATTTAATCATAGATACAATGTGTAAATAGGTTTTCAAAATTTGTGTAAAGTTTTACTTTGTTAACCATTTATGCACTAGTAATATCTCTTCATTTTCAATATCATGAAGAAGAGCCAGAACTTTGATTGTTATGTTGGACTTCACAACATATAATGTAGGTACCCATAGTGAGCATGTAACAACCTGAATGATGGCATGAATTGATGCAATGTGAATCTGATTGAATAATTAAACTTAAAGGTAGCAAGCAACCATTCTTCAAGTGGTCCTGTGTGAAAACTAATTCATGATTGTCCCTTGAGAAATCTCATGAACTTCATACTGAGTTGTTCATATAGGTTGTGTTTTTTTATTGTCATTGTTGGCCTAATAGTGACCTTCCATATACATCTAGTAAGGTAAAGGTCTTGAAGCTCAGGGTATTGAGAAATTGGCCAGTCACATAAATTTTTAATCTCAATTTGTAAATTATATTTTTTTACATCTAAGTTCATTTTCACCTTGGAACCATATAGGAAGTTAAAGTATAAAACATAATTATCAAATTTGTTTATTATTATTCTTTGGTCCATTTTTGCCAATTCTACTGATCATTTTTTCTCTCAACCAGTAGTGGACACTTAATTCCTCTATACGAAGGATGGTATTGAGTGGAATACGGTAGTGGTACTTTTTCAACCAATTGGATGCCCATGCAAGTACATTACATAACATTTTTCTCACCTGCAAGGAAATTATTTTTAGCTTTTAAATCAATATTGAATAATAGAAGATAAATATTTTAAAATTAAAGGCAATATATGTTAAGGTGAGGTAATTAGATAAATTTATATAAATTTTCTTCATTTAAAGTAAATGTATGTTGTTAAATAAGAAATAAAGTGGAGCAACATATATCTAGTATTTATCTTATCATAACAAGAAAAATGATGCAAGGTTACATGATGTATATTTAGAAAATGCTACATATTTTTTAAAAAAATTATTTGAAGTAAATGTATGTAGTGAAATAATAAATAGAATAGAACAACATATATGTAGCATAACTAAAAAGATGATACTTTAATATTAAATTATTATTGAGATATTACTATACTTTTGTATTTTTATATTTCTATTAAACTCTTCAACATTAAAAAAAAAATCTATTACGACTAATTATTGTTATATTATTATATATTTATATTACTATTTTTTTGGTCGGTAATAATATTTATTTATATCTTTAAAGTATTCAAAAAAGATAGTGCATTCTACAAAAAACTCCTATAGACACACCTTCCCAATAAAAAACCATAATGTCTAAAGCAACAAAATCACCCCCAAAAACCTCGACAGTAACAACATACAGACAAGCTCGAGTAACAGTCGGAAAATATACAACCCATAACACAAGAACAAAAATTAGGGCTAAGATCGTTAAACATATAAACAAAAAATAATGCATATGACTATCTCATCTATCCTAGACCAACCATCTAACTATCCTCATTTTCTTCTTTGAACCTGGCAATAATCTTCACTGCCTCCTCCATGTGAGCACGAGGTCTCAGCTCTCGACCCAGCTCCTCTCGAGCCACTTCGTGCGCCGCATTCAACACCACCTCGACGCGCATCAAATCCGCAAAGGTTTTGAACACCTCCCATCCATGCAATGTCATAGCCCTACATCGTGCTTTCTGCTCATCTTCATGTCCATGAACAAAGGGTAGGATGCTTGCAGGTTTTGCCATTCCCTCTGTAATGTCTATTCCCAAGCCCGAAACTACTCATTCGAAGATAGATTCTATATGACCTAAATACTCCTCATCAATTAACTCCCTTAAATTTTGCTTCACTTTGTTCGTAGAAGTTTCAAACTCCAGTCCCCAAGCAACAATTAATAAATAAATTTCCATATTGGTTATGTACCTGTGACTTATAGACACAATTTTCTCCCCTAGCATGAGTTTAACCACGTCTCTCAATCTGTCATCCTTATACTAAAATAGGCCTTGTAACCACCTATTTGAAACCTTGCCCACCAATGGCACAAACATCTTGAAGGTAAAATTGGCTTCCATCGATCTCTTACTAAAAAACTGCCACCTCTGAGAATTCCTTCTCCGCTCTCTGTGAACACTTGGTTTATGAACAAATGGGAAATAAAACTATACTGTTACATTAATATGCTACACATCAAATTTTCAAGTTCGACATCCTCCTCCATTGTCACAATACTGTTACATTAATTTTTTGTTAATTGTAAACTATCTGATTTTTATTCCCACATTGTTTGTATGGTTCAACATTAGCTCCACCTCTCTAGCGTACCACTCATCATGACGTTGATCTTGTGAATCATTTTCCCATTAATCTTGAGCTTGCCAAAACAAATTAGCTATCCACCACGTCAGTAATGGACAGGTTGCGAAAATCTTCCACATGATCCTCTTGAACATTTGTGAAAGACGTTGCCCATTTGGATAGCACGTCAGTCACCTTGTTTTTTTCTCTTCGTACATGGGTGATTTTAAAGTCACTAAAATGATTTAAATCTCTTCAAATTTTCTACACATATTTATTTAAATGCCAAGCCCGAGCTTCCCGTTTTATCAGAGCATTTACTATGATTAACGAATCCCCTTCCAGATGCAATCTATCAAAATTGAATTCAGCCCCCAGTCCACCGTCATGAGTGTTGCTTGAATCTCAACTTCATTGCTTGTACCCTTCTCCAATATTTTGGCACCCCATGCGATAATATTTCCCTTCCAATCCTGGAATACCACTCCAGCTCCTCATGGCCCGAAGGGGAACTCATGGCTGTAAACAGACAGCTCTTGTCCCCTACATGAGACATTTTCATGAATGTTAATCTTGTTCTTTCTCGTGGTCCTATATCAATTGTGACTTTTGATAGAGTCAACCCTTGAGATTTATGTATTCTTAATGCCCATTCCAATCTTAATGGTAATTGAAGTTTTTTGTCCCTTTGTATTATTGTTATTGGAATTGTATTTGGATGATGATTGTCAAATGGTATTCTCGAATACTAGTCAAATTCAACCGTTATATATGTTGTCGGTTTAAGTGGAGAACTTCCTGGTTTATTGATAATTTTTCGAATATATCCTAGATCTCCATTTACAAGTCCTACTTGTATCGAAAGATCTTTAATGTATACACAACAAATGAATTCAACTGGAAAATAGAGAGATAATCTTAATACATAAGTGAAGATTGGAATACACTGATAAGATAAAGAGAAAGGATATATGAAGTAAGTATGAATGATAAACCAATGTTAGAATATGTGAATTGTTGTGTACCTTCAAATTTACAAACTAACGTTGTCCTTTCCTTTCCTCGGCTTCCTCAAAATCCACAATGACTTTTTATTATTTTTTAATTGAAGATAAATAAACAAACTTTGTCGCTTTAAATAAAGTATAAACAAAATGTTGTAAAAATAGAATGAATTTATCTATTTGAATACATGGAGATGTCTTTTTATAACTGACAGTTATGCATTACATATTAGATATCTAACTTGTTACAATACTACACATGCAATTTATTTTAATTTTACTTAATTTAATTTAGATTGTTTTCATTTAATTTATTTAATTTAGTTTTATTGAATTTATTTCAATTTAAGTTATTTAATTTAATTTAGGTTATTTTAATTTAATTTTAATAATTTGAAATTGTTTAATTTTATTTACATTAATTTAAATAAAATCTAATATATATTTTATTGATTTCTATTTTTATATATAGAGTAATATAATGAAAATTTTAAATATTTAATTTGAGAACTCTTATTATAACTGGTTGGCTGGATTAAGGTTATTTAAAATATTTTTATTAAAATAATACACATGCAATTTATTTTAATATAAGTTTTTTAATTTTTTTAATTTAGTTTTATTTAAATTATTTAATTCCATGCATTAATAACTAGATATAGTCAAATAAAATTAAATATTTAATTTATTATAACTTGTTACAATGCTAAATATGCAATTTATTTTAATTTAATTTAATTTAATTTAATTTAATTTTAATTGTTTTAAATTATTTTATTTAATTTACAATAATTTGAAATAAAATCTAGTAAATATTTTATTGATTTCAGAGAGAGAGAGAGAGAGAGAGAGAGAGAGAGAGAGAGAGAGAGAGAGAGAGAGAGAGAGAGAGAGAGAGAGAGAGAGAGAGAGAGAGAGAGTATATTTTTATTTAAGTTATTATTTTATTTTATTTACATTAATTTGAAATAAAATCTAAGATATTTTATTGATTGCTATTTATACTCTATAATAAAAAATAATAAAAAATTTAAATATTTAATTTGAGAACTCTAATTATAATTGGTTGATTGGATTAAAAATATTCAAGTTATTTTTATTAAAATTATTTAAATTTTTTTAATTTAATTTATAACTTTATTTTTATTATTACTATTAAATATTAGACTAATTTTAACTTGTTACAATACTACATGTGCAATTTATTTTAATTTAGATTATTTAAAGTTATTTAAATTATTTTTATTTAAGTAATTGTAAAACTAATTGTAATTATGACGAGTGCCATACAATATGATGGGTGTCAATCTTAATCATAGGGGGTTTTTAATCATTCATATCCATCAATCCCTTATGTGAGTATTAATACGCTTCTCGACATAATAATGGATTGACATCTTCTCTTTTTTCTTTTTTATTTGAAAAATCTAATTTATCATTAAATTATGTTAAAATGGGTATTTCAAGATAGATATGTTATGGATCTATTTTATATATTTTATCAATAAATCTAGATAAATTTTAATTTATTATTATTATTATTATTATTATTATTATTATTATTATTATTATTATTATTATTATTATTATTATTATTATTATTATTATTATTATTATTATTATTATAAGTTAAGATAATTTTGTTTTCAATGAATTTAATTGAACTTTTAGAGTTTCATGTTTAGAATAAATTAAAACACTATTAGCTTTCTTTTGAAATAAAATTTGATTTAAAACTCAAAATTTAAAATATTATTTGAAACTAATAGAAAATATTCAAAAAACAAAACTATATCTATTTCCTTACAAAAAGGTTAAAAACAATTTTTTTATTTTATTTCCTAAGATATTACAAAGAAATAAAGACTTTATAATTTTTGAAATAAAACTAAATAAATTTTATAGATCAAACTTCCTTAATCATTTGGAGGAAAATCCACTTATCTGGTAGTGCTCTCCTTTATTGGAGATCTTCAAATCCCTTTGATTTCTTCTTGGGTTTTCCTCTTGCTCCCTTACAAGTTGTTGACATTTCGTCAATTTTAAAATAAAATTTCCTGCAAAATCTATGAAAATCTATGAAGTAGAAGAACTGCAAAAACAACATCTTCAAAAACATTCCTCATAATTCCTCAAAATGCATACAATACCCTCTCATTTTATAGATTTTGAAAATGTAAAATAAGTTTACTATTAGTAAGACTAATTCCAAAATTAGGGAGATTCTCCAATTAATAGTTGTAAGAGAATATGTCAAACATAATATTGTAACTTCCTCCATTTATTATATTTTATCATAGCATTTTTCCAACTTTCTTTTATTCCTCCCAAATTAGTTTTGTAACTCCCATGTCATAAAAAATGAATGGGGTTGTCCAACTTCATAAATGGGTAAAAATGACCCTTTAAAGGTCAAAATAATGACTTTTTTTTCATCTAAACAAAGTTACCCACTTCCTACCTATAAGTCAAGGTTCCTTCTTACACCTCTTACACACTCGTAATATCTTTTTAAACCACTATGAATAGTATGATTCTCTTCCACTTCATGCCATGTGCCATGGCCTTTCACTTTTTCTCCTACATGTGCTTAAAAATAAAATTTAAAATAATATTTATATCTAAATAATATTTACATCATAAATTGATAATCACAGTTTAAAATGTGTATTTATTTTATTTTATTATATATTTGAATTAATAACTATATTTTTTCTTTAATTTCTTAATAGAATCAATTTTAACAATTTAGTCCACTTATTTAATTAATTGGTTTAATTTAACTTATGAACCTTTTTAATAACTTATTAAATTTAATAAATAATTAATTTGAACCTTACTCGAACTCAATTAAAGATTTTTTTCTCAAGTGTTATAAGATAAAGGGTTGTGATATTATAAGGGGCTATTTGGTTCCATACAATGTAAGGGCAATCACTCCTCCATAAAACCTCATCCTTAGTCATTGAGTCACTACTAGGACCTAAATTTGATAACCAATTTTTCTTTTCAAGGATTTTTGTTTTGTGATGGTTATCTATTTGAAGTTGTATTTATGCTACTAAAATATACACATAAAACATTATACATATTTTGAATCTATGTCTGAATTCTCCCCTTTTTATGACATAATTATTAAATTTTTAATTATATTATTAACAAAATACGTAAATACAACCATACAAACATTAAATTTAAAATCTTCTCCCTATACATTTCAAGGGATTTGGTTTCTATTTTACATTTATAATATATACACAACTCTAAATTGAATCTATGGTTCACAAAGAAACATATATCTTCCTAATACTTAGTTGTATGGACCATTGATGAGCATAAGAAAATGCTTTGAGACCATTGTATGTGAATTTTTTATTTATATTCTTAAAATTTGAGACTTAGAAAAGGAGTATAATGATGGAGATCCGTTTTGTTTGGATCCCTACTTTTCCTCTTCTTGAGTATTTTTCCCAATAGAAGAAGGATAAAATATAGTGTTGCAACCAAAAAATAACGATGGTCCTCCCCTAGTCTATCATAGACAACGAAATAGTCTCAGGGTACATATGCATCAAACTATTGCTCTCATCATGCTAGATATATGAAAATAAAAATGTCACTAAAAGTTATTGATTAGTGTTGGTGCACTTGAAGAGATTGGGATGGATATTGACATTAAGATAAATTTAGTGCAACATTTGTCAATGAATAACACGAAGAATACAAATAAAAGGATACACAATTCAAATGAGAAAAATTTAGTTGATAAATGTTATATCAATTAATCCAATAATTTTCAAGTAAAAAAATGAATCTTTGGACATCTAAGGTGCCAATAATAAGCCTATTAGCTAAACATAGTACCCACTTAACATTATTAGATGACTCCTAATATTATATATATATAAAAAAATATGAGCATCTTACTTCCAAGTTGCTTAATGGAAAATCTATTAACAAATTAATAGGATTATTAATATTAATTAAGTATTTTATGCATTTATTATAACCTATGTATGTACAAAAAAATTCAACTAACTCTTTCTAAGCTTACCATTTATATTCTTCATAATAATATAAATTTTTAATGTGAAACCTTAAAAGATCATATTATGGTTGGCTTGGGTGGGTTGTTTTCTCCCTTGTCGTCTTAGGTTAAACTCATGTCACAAGACATCTAACGGATTTGCTAAGTGACAGGGCTATCGGGCGGTCTTGCCACCTCCAGTGGACTAGTCTCGCCTCAGTTCACCTCAAGTACCCACAATATGAGTTGTTGGGTGTTGGGTTGGGTTGCGAGGATACCACTGGGTTAAAAATAAAAAGTAAATAAACATAAATTACAATATAAATATATATTTCATTAGTTACATCATCTCAAAATTCAAACATGTATATGTCACTTTCAAATAATTCAAGTTGGAAATTCAAATTAGTATTAGGCATTTCCTTTATGAAAATGTGACACAATTTTGAACTTTCACTCACTAACCTTCGTTATAGTGCAATATTTTTTAGAATAAACCTCTAAACTATATTCAATTTCCTTATTATTAGTCATGGTAATTTTTTTACCTCTCTTTCCCTTTTGATATGAACGTTTTTTGGATATAGCATCCAATAGGTTTTTTTATATGACCTTTGACATCCCAATGGTTAAAATGTCTTGCAAGCTTTGAAATTGTGGTATTTACATTTTTTGTCTTGGTTTCTCCTTGGTTATTTGGAGAGGAAGGTGGCCTATTGGTCTTGAGTTAGAAAGCATGTGATTATGCCTCAATACATCCTTTCATTTGGGGAGAAATACAAGACTCCAATAGGACTATGAAGAGCATCAATGAATTTCACCAACACCTCCTCATCTCTCACATCCTTGTCCATTTGGACAATGTTTCTTCAAAAATGACTTGGTATCCCTATACTCTTTGTCCTTTATTATGGGGAGAAATACAAGACTCTAATAGGACTATGAAAACCATCAATGGGTTTCACCAACACCTCCTCAACTTGCATATCCTTGTCCATTTGGACAATATTTCTTCAAAAATGACTAGATATTCCTATACTATTTGTCCTTTATTATGTTTCATAAATTGCCACTATATAGATTTTTTTTATATAACATATTAGACAAAATAATTTTTAACCAATTTTATAATTACTTTCATAAATTAATTGGAGATTTTTTTTTAACTAAAGAATTTAATATAATTTAAAAATAGATTATACAATACTTTGTCATTCTCTATCTAGCAAATAAAAATATTTTTGTCTAAGGTAAAGAGTGTGCATACGAAAAATAGATCTCCAATTCTACCAACCCAATGGTCAAATTTTTCCACATTTTGCATTTTCTTTAAATGACAAAATTCTAATTTTTGCTTCAAAATTCATCACCTTCTTCTATAGAGTGGGTTTTCCCTTTTCCCTTGGTGTCTTCTAGCTCAACTTCTCCATGAAAGCCTCTACAAATCCCTTCAATATCTTCATTTATTCGGATATGTTTGTTACTTCAAATTTTAGCTTCAGAAACCTTGATTTCCCATCAAGAGGTTTTGCATCTCTTGTTATTTTTCTCAAATCTCTTTTCCAATGAAGGTAATGAATTTAACTTTAAAAATGAATTGAGCATTTATCGTTTGATCTTGTTGTTGTAGACTTAATCACATTACTTTCCTTTAATGGATACAACTATTTTGACACAACTTAATCTATAAATTAAGATGGAGATTCTATACTATATTTTTTCAATTATAAATTTTAAAAGAAAAATTACATTGTTACAACATCCAATTAATTAACTAAACAAAAAATACAAAAATCAACAAAACATAAATGATATCACAAAATTTACCTTAAACAAATTAAATTTTAAGAAAAAACTCTAACAAGAAAACTACAATATAATTACAAATTTTAGATTAATTAACATATAAGAAGATTAACTAACAATCTTATTCTACTAGTTACAAATTTAACCTTTTGAACATACAAGAAGCAAAAATTAATTATTTAACAACCTTATGCTCTTAAGATTACACACTTGTACACACTTACCTCCTTATTAGTACTTGTTGTTAGGCTAGTACTATTACAATTGGTTGCACTCAATTTTGGTTAACTCATTATTATTCAATTGTGTTTCCACCAGTTAAAACTATGAATTTTTTCTCTATCTAAATGATTTTTTTAGGCAAAGTTTTATGTACATTAACATAATCTATAGTATGTTTAAAATTTTATTTCAAATTTATTTTACACATCAAATATATAAATGTTTAACAAATTATCTAGAATCTATATTTAGATTTTTCAAATTTTTATATTATATAAATAAATAAACATATATATAATATAAAATTTGTCGTTAGGTAATATTATTGCAATGAGTTCTATATGTTACATTTAATTGGTTATTAAAAAATTTATCATGTCACTTAAATTTCATAGATAGGTAAACCATATAAATTATCATTATAATAATATATAAATTACTTTTTAAATATAATAAATTAATTTAATAATTATTATTATTAAATTTAATTTCAAAATATTATAATAATAAGAATTAATATTACGAACCCATATTTAAGTCCAGTGGGTTGATTAGTTGGTTAAAGCATTGATCTCTCAGTGTGGAGAATGTGGAGACCCAAGTTCAACTGCCAAGAAAGACATCTTTGTGGAATTTTAAGTTGTGACAATTGTGGGCACTCTCTATTACATAGTTGCAATAAATATACCTAAAAAAAAATATTATTTCAAACTATTGTTGAAACCCATATCCAAATTCATTACCTAGAATTATACCAAACTTTTACACTATTCCCATTTCTATGAAAGCATATTACGCCAAACAGATTGTTGATCAAGTACTTTCAGATTTGCTGTTAAACTGAGTTTATTGAAATTGCATGAAAAGGAAACTCAAGGAATCAAACTTCTATTACATACATATATAAATACGTGACGTTCAAACCAAAGAAATTAATATTCTTATCCCAATAACATAACTGAGATTATTGTATGTCTGACCTTTTGAAACAGGAGAACTATGTTGACAGAAAATCCAACTTGCCTAGCCAGATGTTCTATGCATACAGTTGTAGAAAATTCAATCCATCTGTATTAAAGCTGGTACAGATTGCCTCATTCACAGTGTAATTACCGTGCACCAACTTCAAATCGCACCTATCTTGCATTCTTTCATGCGCCACAAAATATTTCCTCTGCCAAAATACCTGGCTCCCAATATGAATCCTCCAATGGGTAGAAAAACTCCACGCCACCTTTGAATGGTCAACGCTTAACTTAATCGCGTCCAGAGAAGAAACTTGCGTTAGGAGGAAAACACAGCTTGCAGCTAGCACAAGTATTAAAGAATGGCCCGACCAATGACAAATCTCACCAAAAAAGATTTTTAATGAGTTCACGGTATCATGGGACCAAAAAAAAAAAAAATTGAAAACAATATAATAATGATAATCTATGAGAATTAAGTCAGCTATTTCTGGATTGGATTGGATTGTGTGTGAATTTTTGCATCAATGTTTCCGATGATCCATCATTAGGATGAAAATAGCTAGAGAGCATGCAGAGCATCCATCAACAATTTTTCATCTCTGCATGCTCTCTAGCTATTTTCATCATGATAATGAAGTGTGATCTGAAACGTCGATGCAAAAATTTACACACAATCGAATCCAGAAATAGCTGATTTAATATAATGATGGTTAAAGAATCAACCAACCAATTCAGGAACAGACCTAGAGCAACCACTGATCTTTGCATTTTATTTTGCTGTGAATTTTGACCAAGTAATCTGTCATCCTAACAATTAGTTCTTCTTCAAACAAAATATTTAGAAACAGTATAATTGCTTCCAATGGATACTGGGACAATAATAATCCAAAGACCCTATGCCAAAATGTAGAGAGTAACTGATATTAAAATATTCCAAATAATATTTGCAGAATTCTCATTTGTTTTTTCACCATTATTTAGAAATAATATTCATAATCCTATTTTTTTTTTTTCCTTAAAAAGAGACTTCACAAATTTAGATAACTGAAAATTCTAAAAAGAATCTACTTCCTAATGATGGATTTTCATCCAACCCACCAAAAAAATATTTTCGTCTTCCAATGCACTTCAATACTCCTGATACCAAATTTCCTGAATGAATTTTTTTTTTTTATTAGCCACGTTTTATATTTATGTCATCTTTTAACATTATTAAATATTTGAACTGCCACAGTAACTTTAAGTAATATATTTCACAAATTACTTTATTATCAACTAAATTAATATATACATGTCTAACTATTTAATTAAATAATTTAATTCTTTTTAATTGGAAGATCACTGGAGAAATGGGACATAACAATTTAGATTTATTGTTTCAGTTTGTGACTAGTCACATAGGAAGATTCGTTATGTGTAGATAGATAAATAAAAAATTGTCATTTAGAAATAATGTCCCATACCTACTTAACATTAATACATATCAAATATCTTATTGAACTTTTAATTATTATTATTATTATTTTTATGAAAAATTGAGTGAACAAGAAGTCATGAATGATAATTGGACATTTTCCTAACTCATTGTCCAATCCATTCACAGATCGACGTGGTCCTGTAACAATACTAACAATACATTCATTCAAGTCTGAAGATGTTACACTTGTTCATGACTGTCCCATATTTCAGATCAATGTTTTTAAATCATGCCTTATGAAATAGGACTCGTTTTAGATTACTGTTTCTGACCTAATAAAGTTACTAACAAATGGCAGAACTTTTTGTTTTAATTAGATGAGATGGGCAACGTCTATCCACCATTCTCGATGCACACTGATCGTATTTATTAACTAATACGTGTGAGATCTAGGCTTTAATGTCCTATAATTCCTCCTGACTTGGCTATTTAATTCAGGCCACACCCTGCGTTAAATTCAACACATTAGAAGACAGCAGTTACTCCTGCATGATGTCTCCTGCGAAATTCTCTTTAATCACCATTGTAGTGTGAGTAACTTAACATGATCATTTCCAATTCCTCGTTATATTTCTTTGCATGCAGGTATATATTCTGTTTTGCATTTTTCATGAGAAATATCTCTTTATTAGTCTTGCAGGAATCATAGACTGTGAAAGATTGGGAGCTATGTATAGTTTATTAGATACCTTCAATGTGAGGGTTATGGGTTCCGGGAATGCTACTCTAGTTTTCTCACATGGGTATGGAACAGATCAGTCTGTTTGGCAGAAGATTTTACCATACTACATGGAAAAAGATTTCAAGGTCATATTATTTGATCTAGCGTTTGCAGGGGCTGTGAATTGTTCTAATTTTGATTTCAACAGATATAGATCTTTTGATGGATATGCTTATGATGTCTTGCATATTCTTGATGAACTCAATGTTGATGAATGTGTGTTTGTGGGTCATTCCATGTCTGCCATGATTGGTTCTATTGCTGCTATCAAGAGACCGACCTTGTTTAAGCAGTTGATACTATTGGAAGGCTCTCCAAGGTGAATATATTGTTATTGTTCTGAAATAGCAAATTTAAGGTGAATATATTATATTCTAAAATAGCAAGTTGCAGGGTTGCGGGTGGATATAATGTTATTCTTCTGAAATAGCAGCTTTAAGGTGCATGTATTATTATTGTTGTGAAATAACAGCCTTCATTTGTTTCTCTATATATTGGTTAAGACCCACATTGAGTGCATTATCTGGCACTAGGTTCCATTCATGTAACAGTCTAATATGATGTAAATTTAGTGTGCTAAAAAATTTGGGTTTTGATTGAATATTTATTTTTTTATTATTTATGTTTAGGATCATATATATTTTATGATCTATCATCAAGATGAGTTAGAATCAGAAAAAAAATTTATTACTCTAAACTATTAGATAAACTATTAGACAATGTTCATAACAATTTGAAACTATTAGACAATGTTCTTTACAATTTTTCAAATTATTATGATGGGTTAGAATCAAACAAGTGAATCATTACTACAAACTGTTAAACAATATTCTTTTGAAACTGTTAGACAATGTTCTTTACAATTTTTCAAATTGTTATGATGGGTTAGAATCAAACAAGAGAATCATTACTACAAACTGTTAAACAATATTCTTTATGATTTTTTCAAATTGTTAGACTATATTAGTTAGAACTAGAAAAGAGAATCATTACCATAAATTGTTAGACAATGTTCTTTATTATTTTTTCAAAGTTGAACCAGAAAAGAGAATCAAATCATTACCATGAACTGCTAGACAATATTCTTTATAATTTTTTCAAATTGTCACAACTAGATGAGTTAGAATCAGAGAAGATTAAAATTGTTACAGAAATGACAATGTTCTTTATGAATTTTCAAGTTATCATGACTAGAATCAGAAAAGAGAACCAAAATCACAACCATAAACTGCTAGACAGTGTTCTTTATAATTTTTTTAAGTTGTTATAATTAGATGAGTTAGAATCAGAAAAGAAAATTGTTACACAAACTACTAGATAATGTTCTTTATGATTTTTCAAGTTGTTATGACTGGAACAATGTTCTTTATAATTTTTCCAAGTTTTGTTATGACTAGTCGCTAGTTTTAAGAAGAATCAAGGAACAGTGGATGGTTTTATTTTCAACAGGGAGATAGATCACATGGATCTTATGGATCTAGAAAAATGCACTGCCATAATCATCATTCTCCAAAGTCTTACAATTCCATAAGATTATGAAAGAATGTATTCATATCTTTATATTAATTACTCTTCCTTCTTCATGGTTTGATTTGATAGGTATTTGAAGGCTCCTGGATATGTAGGTGGTCTTGATCAGTCAGCCGTAGATCAGCTGTTGCATGCCCTGAAATCAAATTACACTGCATTTGCTACTGGATTTGCCCCCACAGCAGTGGGTTCCCAGTTTCATGATGCAATTGATATGTTCAGGAAAACTCTACTGGCAATGAGAAGAAAGATTGCTTATTTTGTAGTTAAACAAGTGTTTGAGAGTGATGAGAGGAGCATCCTAAGAAGAGTCAAAGTGCCATGCCTCATTATTCAAAGCAAGAATGATTCTATAGTTCCTCTTTCTGTTGCAGAGTACCTGGAAAAACACCTTGGGGGAAAGAAACGGCTTGAAATACTGCAAACTCATGGACATCTTCCACAGCTCACTGCTCCTGATCTTCTTATTAGGGCACTTTCACATCATCTAATCTGATTTACATTCTAAGAAACTAGAACTATAAGCCATAAAATACTACACATTGAAGATTATAATTTGTGGCTTATGTAAACGGTATGGGTAGTTAAGTTTTTTTTTTATGTTGCAACTGATACATGTAGGCTGTATCTTATGTCAGAATGAAAGCTTGCCATGAATTGAAATTAATTAATCCGATAGAGACATGGTGCATTCCTCATAAATATTGGTTTGGTTGTCAGCTTTATGCTGGTGAAACTTTAAAAGCTAAGTTAATGGATGTCTTTAATGTTGCTGACAACTACTAATTGATAAGTAATTGCAGGTACTCTTTAATGTTTTCTTGCTTCAGAAGTCACAGATGGATAACCTCTACAATTCTTTATGTTTGGTTACACAAGCATGTTTGCCTCGCGCCTTAAATACGACATAGCTATAAAACCTGTAAAATGTAAACATGTGTTTGGTTAGTTTATAATAATAAATGAAACGAGTTGGAATATGTTAATTTAAAATTTTGAGTTTTAGGAATTTAGGGGTCAGATTTTTACTATGCGGTTGATCTCGCATTTTGTTAAAAAATGTTTTGAAACAAGCTATTAATGTCTATGTACACAATAAATATTGATAATTATAGGCATAGTAACGTGGTTTCTATAGAAGATGTCTAAAAGTGTATAGCATGCTGCTAAATGTGTATAACTAGCAATTGCATTTTTTTGTGCAACGGATATGTTAAAGAAGGAAGAGCAAGATGGGGGTAAGGAGATGGAGATTGAGAGGAAGAGGGAGAGTGATATGGAGAGGAGAGGGAGAGATAAAGAGAGAGACGAGAGATAATTATATAGAGTGATAGAGAGAGAGAAATAGAGATAAAGGGAGAGATGGAAAAAGAAATATGGAGAGAGTGCATGTAACACACATAAACACATATGAATACACAT
Source organism: Cryptomeria japonica (assembly GCF_030272615.1). Taxonomy (NCBI): domain Eukaryota; kingdom Viridiplantae; phylum Streptophyta; class Pinopsida; order Cupressales; family Cupressaceae; genus Cryptomeria; species Cryptomeria japonica. The sequence goes on from NC_081412.1 coordinate 675,484,984, forward strand.
TGTGTGTGTAAGAATAGAAAGGAAGATGGATAGATGTGGAGAGAGATAGGCGAGATAGAGAGGGAGTGAGGGAGGGAGAAATGGGGACAAATAGATGGATAGGTAGAGAGAGGGAGAGATAAGATTATTTTTTTTATATAGAGCATGAGATAGGGAGAAATAGAGATAAAGGGAGAGATGGAAAGAAATATGGAGAGATAAAGTGTGGATGTGTATGTGTATGTGTATGTGTATGCGTATGCGTATGCGTATATGTATGTGTGTATGTATTTATTAAACATATATATGCATATGAATATATGTGTGTGTACGTGTGTGTGTACACACGCACATACATATGTATATGTATATATGTGTACATATATATACATATATGCATATACATGTGTATATATATCCGTATATATGTATATGTGTGTGTATATATATATGTGTGTGTGTGTGTGTATGTATGTATGTATGTGTGTGTGTGTGTGTGTGTGTATTATATGTGTGTGTGTGTGTGTGTGTGTGTGTGTGTGTGTGTGTGTGTGTGTGTATTCTGTGCGGGAAATGAGGGCGACATAAACGTGAAAGTTAGTTTCAAAGTGTCCACACACCAATGAGACTCTTGGTGCAAGTTATAGGAGCTATATGGAATAGATCAACTTCCCAAGGGGTGTCCCATTGTTCTCTATCTCATGGGATCCCTAAAGTCAATGTCTTTTCTCTCAGATCATTGAGAAAAGTGACTTAGGAATGACAACTCCAAGAACAAGTGATGTTTGCTTATAAGTATGAATGCATTCCTACAACATGTATAATATTGAAACTAGAATGATTTAAACTAGTATGAATATGATGCTATGATAAAGATTAGTAATCCTATCCTAACAAGATATACTAGTCTAACATGGATATGCTATGATATTAAAAATGCTTCTAAATGCTTAATGTGTTTTAACAAAGAGAGGCTAGATGTTTAGCAAAATGACTATAAGTTAGATGCATGAAAGATTTCCATCTTGATTAGCAAAAATAACTATAAGTTAGATGCATAAAATTTGGATGTGAAATGAGAGGATGAGAGCTCTATTTATAGGAAAAATAGGGCAATGGATGGTCAAGATTGGATAATCTCAACAAGAGCTAGGATTGAAAGTTATCAATCCATGTTTACAATTCTCACCAATGAAATGGTGATAATTGTCAACAAGAGCTTGCTTGAGAGGAGATGAAAGAAGCATTAAATGCTTGAGAAGACATGATGGTTACCTTAGGAGGTAAGGGTTAAGGTTAGGCTAGGGTTATCCAATGGATAAAACTTTTACCCAAAGGACAAACTCTTGTGCAAGGGTTAAAGAGATAACCAAGGTTAAAGCCATGAATGCTTGATGAGACCCTTGGGTTAGATGAGGGTTGAGTTAGAGAGAGTCTCTAATCATGCAAGAAGGTTGAGTTAACCAGTAATGGTTATGTAAGAGCCTTAAATGGTTTAGACCTCTTCTTCAAGGTTACCATTCAAAAAGGCAGATTTGACGTCCATTTGGTAGACCTTGTAACCTTTATAGGTAGAGAAAGCTAAAAACATTCTTATTGCCTCTAACCTAGCAACCGGTGCAAAGGTTTCTTCGAATTCAATACCTTCCACTTGAGCATACCCTTTGCAAACTCACCTTTCTTTATGTCGGATTATCTTGCCTTCTTCATTCATCTTATTATGGTAGACCCACTTGATACCTATGACATTCTTGTCTGTCAGTATAGGTACAAGTTCCCATGTTTGATTCTTCTCAATTTGTGTCAACTCTTCATCCATGGCATCTACCCATGTCTTACTTTTGCTAGCTTCATCAAAAGTTTTGGGTTCAAGTTATATCATGAGGCAAAAAATTTACATGCTCATCATTCGGCCTAGTCTTCTTTTGGTTTGCACACCTTCAATTTTATCTCCTATGATATTTTCTTTCGGATGGTTCTTCTGCAGATACTGGTTGGAGTTCTCTCTTGGTTCTTCCTCTACTGGACCATTTTCAGATTGATCTTCATCCTCATTGTCTGAAACATCAATATAGGATTCCAGTGCAGATTCTTTCTTATGTAGATATTCATCTATTCTCACATTTATACTATCAACATTTTTTCTCAAATTCTTGTTGTAGCACTTGTAGGCTTTGCTCTTGGTTGAGTAACCCAAGAATATTCCCTCATCACTTCTAGAATCAAAACTTCCTAATCCATCTGCATCTCTCTTGATGAAACACTTACTTCCAAACACTCTAAAATGCTTGAGTGATGGTTTCCAGTTGTACCATAGCTCATAGGGAGTCATTCTATTGTTTACTCTTAGTTGTACACAATTTAATGTATAGACAACAGTATGAATTGCTTCCTTCTAGTATGTATTTGGTTTGCTAGCCTCATTTAACATTGATCTAGCCATTTTCTTTACTATCCTATTCTTCCTTTCTACCACACCATTCTGTTGTGGTGTTCTTGTTGTTGAATACTGTCTCTAGATTCCATGTTTCTCATAGTAGTCAATAAACTCACTTGAAGAATATTCTCCACCCCGATATGATCTTAAGCACTTTAACCAGTGTCCACAGTCATTTTCAACCATCCTTCTAAAAATCTCGAATCTTTCAAATGCTTGTGATTTTGCATGCAAAAATGTCACCCAAGTCATCCTTGAGTAGTCATCAATGAATAGCATGAGGTATCTCTCACCGGTCAAAGCCTTTGTCCTTGATGGTCCACACAAATCTGTATGTACTAACTCCAAAGGTCTTGAGGTATTATACTCTTTTTTCTGCAGCTCACTCTGATTTGTTTGCCTCTGATGCATTCATCACAAAAGGTACTTGTTGGTTTAGTTATCTGTGGAATGTTTCTTACATATCAGTTCTTTCTTATCTTCACTAGATTGTCAAAGTTCACATGGCCTAATCTTCGGTGCCACAACCAGCTTTCATCAACCTATCCCATCATACACTGGGACTCATAGCATTCCCTTAGATTGTAGACATTACCATATGTTCTCTTTCCTTATGCCACAACATGACCGATACTTTGCTTTCTTATCTGACAATCGGTAGAGTCAAATATGAACTTGTACCCTTTGTCACACATCTGACTTACACTCATCAGATTATGCTTCAATCCTTTCACATAGTACACATCATGAGCCTTAAGCTTTCCATCAATATTCAATGTATCGCATCATTAAATCTTGATGGAGGAGTTGTCACCAAAACGGACACAACCACCATTCCAATCATCAAGCTTGATAAACTTGTTCTTGTCTCTGGTCATGTGATTTGAGCAGCCACTATCAACTACCCATAAATTCTTCCTTTTAGCATGTAGAGCAGTCTGTACAATCAACCTTGACACATTCTTATTCGTCTCCTTCTCTATCCAAACCTGTTTTTCTTCTTTCTTCTCCTCTTCTATCATCTTGTGTTCCATTTTAGTCTCTATCTTTTGATCTAGTACTGTTTTCTTTTGCTCACTAGTTCTCAGCTTACAATGCCTTGCTATGTGACCAAAATTTTGACACTTGTAACATTTTACATTAGCATTGAAAGATGTATCCAAAGCATTCTTGTAAGACATCTGCACACTTCTCCTACACTCATAACTCTTATGACCAAACTCATTGCAATTATAGCAAGTGACATTTGTACCTTGTAATGCAACAAATGTACTCTCAAAACTAGGATTTACATTCATTTTCCTATAGTCTTCCATTCTATGACCGAACTTATTACACCGGTGACAATAACCATGAAAGTTTGGAACATATTGGTTAGATTGTCTTGGTCCTACAAATGGTTGCCTCACCGAGCGTCTTCTTTTCATGTTGCTAACTCTTGTGACTTTTTTATGATCAGCTCTTACATTTCTCCTTGGATCTGCATGTCAGTGCATTGAGTATGATCTCAAGTTCATTGATTGTGTATACCGGTTTGTGTGACGATTCTTGACAACATCTGCATATGTCCTCTTACCGGTATCTTTTTTTACTGTGAATGTCTTCTTCTCTTCAATTTCATTTGAAGAAGTAATCAATATATCCTTATTGGATGTGTCTTTGCTATTATAAATTTGACCCAAGTTTCAAATCCTAAGCCACTGGTATATTTAGATTGCTTTTGTTTTCTCAACATCTTGTCTAAATCTTCGGTGTTTCCTTCACATTTTCTTCTCACTTTCATTTCTTCCTTATGTTTCTCTAATTCCTTCTAGAGCTTGACAATTTGTTCTTCTTGGTTCTGATGCTCCTTCTCCTTTTTACTCAAACTGGTGCTAGTAACTTCACATATCCTCTTGGCTTCTTCCAATTGAAGTTTTAGATCAGCAATTATTTTCTTGGACTCTTCAAGAGATTTCTCCAACATCTCTTGTTCTTCAACTATAGCCTTTTTCACCTTCTTTGGATCTCTTCTTGTTTTCTTCAGCTCTTCCAAGGCATTGATGAGCTCTGCTTCAAGATCTACTTCTCCTTCATTCTCTTCCTCTTCTCCTTCTTTGGGTACCGAAACCTCTTGGGCCATGAAAAGGGTTGCACTGACATCATCTTCACTGCAACAGTCATCTAAGACACTCTCCTCATCGGTGGTATCATTTTCATGTGTGTAAAGACTATTCTGCTTCTGGTTGCCTCTTCTACCATACCGGTAGACATTCTTCTTCATGTGTTTACCGTATGATCTGCTACCACTTGATTGATCATATTCCTTCTTATCACCATAGGGAAATTTGTTAGCAAAATGTCCAATCTTTCCACAGTTGAAACATTTTAGGGGCAGCTTGCCTTTGTATTTTCTTGAACCCGCCTTGAGTCTTATGACAAAGTTTGCTATGTTATCATCAGAGTCTTCACTAGTTCCATCATGAGCAAACTCTTCTTTTCCTTTTCTTGATGTTTTGAATGCAACTTCTTTCTTCACAGCCTCAGTACTGGCACTCCTCATTTCATAAGCAGTTAGTGAACCATACAATTCATCCATTGTAAAGACTTTTAGATCTTTTTCTTCTTCTATTGTAGAAACCTTTGTATCATACTTAGGTGTAAGGGATCTAAGTACTTTCTTCACTACCACCTCATCTTTTATTTCTTCTCCAAGCCTTCTAATGGTGTTTGTCATTTCATCAATCCTTTGGAGATAGTCAACAATCTTCTCTTCATCTCTCATCTTCAAACCCTCAAGTTGTGCTTTCAATGTTTGTAACTTGGCTTCTTTGACTTTAAAATCACCTTCAAATATTTTTTGCAACTTATCCCAAGTTACTTTGGCAGATTGGTAGTGCATGACTTTAACAAACTCATTATCAGATAACCCACTAAGAATAACATTCTTCATTAGGAGGAATATTAGGGACAGTATACCCATTAAATAACTGACATCCATACATCACAACCTAGAAAGGACAAATAGGTTTCCGTTTTTCTACTCCAAAAGGCATAGTTGACACCATCAAACATAGGGGCTTTTGAGGAGGCTAATTCATTTCTTGTCATTGTGAACACTTAACAGGATCTACCCAAGCTAGAGAATGCTTTGACAAAATAGGGCACCTAGGCTCTGATACCAATTGTTTGATGCAATGGATCACTGAGAGGGGGGGTGAATCAATTATTTGAACATTTTTTTCTTAATCAGAGTTATACGGGTTCAATATGAGATACACAAGATGTAGACCGATTACCAAAGCAATGCAAAAGTGTGTGTAGGAGAAATTGTTAGGAACCAGAAGGACAACTGAGAGGGGGCGGATGAATCAGTGGTCAATGAATTTCAACCCAAATATCAATTAATCCAGCTTAAACTTAATGCCGGTGAAACAGATTAGTAGTTTATGTCAATACTAGTGAAACTTAATGCATGAAACCAAAAGAGAAACAACATCTACAATACATGACACATATATTTTGACATGGAGACCCTGTAAGGGGAAAAACCACGGTGGAAAACCTTACCCACAATCAGATGATACTACTGTAGATATTAAGTGTATACAAATGGGGTCTGCACATGCAGAAAGGCCAACCACCTAGAGCTCACTGCTCAATCACAAAATAGGAGTCACACTGACTACAGTAGGATGGTTAAATCCTATAACAATGTACTGCTTCAAAGTAGCATCTCCAATGTTAGACTTAGCACCGGTTTAAGCTCTGATAAACACCTTCATACCTTCCTTCAATCTTCAGATGATGTCTATGTGATTCACACTATATTCTGCTCATGTGATCTTCAATAATCACACATATACCAAGTTACATACCTATCATCATGTTTATCTCACAAATGAGATCTTACATTTTTACAAAACCTAAGACCAAATGTATAGGTCGGCTCACTAAAGATATTACAATTAAATCAATTACAAATAAGTCTTGATGCGATACAACATGCCTACTTAATACATTTACCACAATATCCAATCAATAAACAATCTCCATAACGTGTCCTGCTGATCTGGAATAGATAGTGTATACTGGTCCATAACCTAGGCCTATCTGCTGGTAAAGGCAAATCTGTCAACCCGATTAGACCAATAAACAAAACACCAAAAACAAACTTCCAATCCATATCTTCAACATAATCAAACAATCTCTAGATGATAACAAGTCATTTTCATTGTCGGTGAACCATATAACCTGCTGGTGAACATATACCAATGACTGTGCATAAGTCACTAACCTTGTCGGTGAACACAATGTGCCGGTTTAACAATAAACCAATATAACCATAATGCCAAATCAACAATGTAAACCTCCAGAAGGATAAGTGTTGACATCAATGAAAAAACCAATGCAACACATCCATAATACCAACAGAAATAACTAAAGGATTAATACATCACACACATGAAGATGCAACACATAACACTAGATGTACGAGGAAACCCAATGTGAGAAAAACCTCAGTGAGAATAGTTGTTGGAGATATTTTGATCCAATCCATCCTCAAAATAAAAAGATTTGATTACAAATTTTAGGGCACCAACCCAAGGAGCACCAACCCCTGATTTATGAGCATCAACTCAAAGGAGCACCAACCCTTACACAATCTATAGGCTACAACCTAAAGGAGTTACAACCCCTGCACTAAGCCCCTACTCAGTGTAAACAATATGAAAAACTCAGATAAACAATTGGGATCCTTGCTGTAAATGAAGTTTTGCAGCCTTTCAAATCTTTTCTCTGTTGGTTTCTATCTTACTGGTTTTTATCAACTCAACACACACTGCAACTTAGCCTTCCTGTTGGTTCCAACTCTCCTTAATCTTCTCTCCCTCTGTTCTACTGAATTCAAATCACACTAGGTCACTCTCTATCAGGTACTACTTCTTTTAGTTTGTCACCTCTGCATTCTATGCTTACTCTATCGGTTTGTTCCTTCTACCCATTTACCCTTCTTCTCCTTACCGGTACAATCTTCACTCACAAAACACTAGTGTTTTTCTCTTCGTCTTTTTTACAACAATTTTACTCTTTCCTTTTCTCTTCAACAACTTCACTATCTATCTTAGGTTGCCATATTTAAACTGAATCTTTCCCGCCAAAAACCAATTCAAACAGAGGGTGGATAGGGTTTCCTTCTACCAATCAAATATACATCCAATCTGATCTGATCCGCCTTGGATTGCACACCTACATTGGAGGAATAATCCCTCATGCATTTTCCATTTGTCCAAAGTATGTTTGCCAAAAATAACAAACCCAACCATGATTTTCGGCCTTGAAATCTGTCGACTCATTTATGACCCAGTTGTTTCCTTCTCGAGGTCCTCTTGCAATCTGATTTCCTTGCTTCAATCCAAGCACCAACAACTCCCTGATATTTCTTTGTCATTCATTCTTCCTCGAGTCACATCAATCAGTTATCAACCCATGATTTGTGGTTGTTTTATTTAATGTCGACTAATTGCTCCAACAACCATGTCGATGAAACTTCACCGACCTCTACATGCTTGCCACCTCAGCTCCATGTGGCATCACATCAGTATACACTCAGCTCACCGACACAAGGTTAGTTTAAACTTAATCATTCATCAAACCCATACTAGCACAAGCCCTTATCGGTGAAACCTTTCCTTACTGCTAACTGGTAGTGTACATTACACTGGTAGCACAACTTCACTTCTGGTGGTCTATGATTTCTTTTTCACTCTACCTCTTTATCACAAGTAAAGGACCAACCTTTATACCGGTTACAACTTGTCATGCCAACACACAACTTCATATCACCTCTTACTGGTGATATCACTGACAATATCAATACCTACTTGTCTACCACCAAACCGGTTGACAAGCTTTCATGTTGATCTTCCTTATGCCAGATCAGTCTTCTTCATATCGGGTTGATATGCCTCTACTAGTAGCCTGCAATACTGGTTGGCATTAATGACAACTCAATGCTAACATCGTGTACTTCTATGCCTTTAAGATCTGATAGTATATCTTTTCCCAAAGCAACTACTTCATCCTGCTGAGCTCCAAGAAAAGTGTCCAACCGGGGAGTGATTAGACTCCTCAATTCCCCTACTTTGCTCATAATCCTCTCTTGCCCTTTATATAAGCTCTTTATTTTATCAGTTAGATCTAGTATCCGACCTTCAAAATTACTGAAAAAAATTGAATGAGGGGAAAACGATTGTGCAATGCCACCCAACTACCCTTTATGATCCCTTATTTTCTTGTCAATGTCTACTGTAAATTTAGGAAAAATGAGACATGACTTATAGATCTTACCACCTTCATCTAAGGCATTCTCAACACTCTTTACAACAGTCTTCAAACTGACTCTATCACCTTCAACCCCTTGCAAAGTTGTTCTCAATCTCATGTGATTAAATCTTTGCAAAACTACCTCATCTGTCACTTTCTCTAATGACTCAAAATTTGATTCAACTTTATGTAACATACCCTTAAGCTTACTGGAGGGTGTGTCATTAGAATCCTTCTTAAGGTTAGGCAAAATTTTCTCTAAGACTTTAGTTGCTGGAGATATAACCTATTTTTCTTCAGATGCAGACTTAAGTAAGTCCTCACTTGCTTTGATTTGTGCAAGGGTGGATAATTTTAATGCTTGAATATGAGATAGAGTACTTAAATCAATCGGTCCATGTGAAAATTTATCTTCATTAGTAGCAATCTACTTCCCTTTATCAGTGGCTCTTTCCATGGTTGTTAGAACCTCATCAATCTGCTCTTCTCCTTTCTCTTTCACTACCTCTGCATCCGATCTCACCCCTACATCCTTCTTAGTATTTCCTTCTTCCTATTCATCTGCAACTTTTCCTATCTCCTCAACTGTCTTCTCAATGTTAACTTCAATTGCCAGAGGGTCTGGTACAACATCACTGGAGTCATCAACTGAGAGGTTGGCAGTAGTATCATCTACAACTTCCTTCTCTACCGGATCAATCTCTCATATGATTGATACCTCTGATCACCGAAAAATTTTGTTGGTACTTTCGGAATGGAAGTGTCTTTTGATAATTGTTTTTCCGATAGGAAATCACCCTTCTTTGGATTGATCTGATACTAATTCTCCTTCAAAAACTTCTTCAAAATGCTCTTAGTTTCCTTAGCAATTTCAGTAGATTTACCAAACAATATCTTATTTACCCTGTGTTTACTCCAAAACTTTTCTTGTACAAGTTTCAAGATTCTTTGAATCTCATCTTTTGAAATAACTGAACATAGATTAGCTAATGTGTATTCTTTCAATCTCTCATCTTCAAGACTCGTTGCATGTCTTCGGGCATCCAAACTATTATAGGAATTATAGATAATAGCTCTAACAAAACTTTACTATATGTATTCAAATATTCTATTATAGCTTCTTCAATTGATCTCTGCTCATTCTCATCACAATTCTTGTAATATTCTGAAAAATTCTTCAAATTTCCTTCCTTGACTATCTGATTAATCAGCTCGTTTAGTGTTAAAGGAGGCACAATAGTGTAAGGACCTTCAAGCTTACCCGATTTGATAGCTTCATCTAGTTTGGATTCCTTCTTGCCTACTCTTATTTTTCTGTATGGCTCGCCTTGTGTTTTAGATTTCTTTACAGTTGGAGCTTCATCGAATAAGGGCTTTTAGACTACCCTGGCATAGGTGGTAGTCTTCTTTACTTCTCTAACCTCTTCATATGATTTGGTTGTGAACCATCTTCTGAAGTGTGATCTGACAACACGTATTCGTTGTCTGGAGAATCATCTACTTTAGCAACATTTCTTTGTTGCTTCTATTTTCTCTTCTGCTCCCATCAGGGTTTGCCACTCTGAAACAACTTCTTTGGAGGTGGTTTATTGGGTGATCCTTTGTTGAAGGAATTGTACCGACAATCATTCATATCATGTCCAACTCTTTCACATATTGGACACTTCTTTTGTGATCTAGAGGAATTTCCAGATTTGGGAGGTTTACTGAACTCCTTCATAGGCTTCTTTCCTTTATGATGAGTAGTCATGGCATGATCCTCCTCCTCATGTTCATGCCTTAGAGATTCTTCTTTTTGAAATAGATTCACCAACTTCTCAAAAGTAGGTGTTGTCTCAGTGATATTCAAAGTTGTCACAAAGACTTTATATCTGGAAGGCAATGCCCACAAAATAATAGGCACATCTTCAGTCTTTTCTCTCAACGCTTGTAAGGAAGCTCTCACTCTGCAATCCTTTTGAGAAAGGATTCTAACTGTTCTCCATGTTTCATCTTTAGGCTATGTAATTAACTTTGGGAATTCAGGATTTGATTTTGATTCTTTGCCTCATACACCATGTTGAGCTTGTCTCATGCTTCTTTTGTTGTGGACGAGTCGCTGATAAAGGGTTGAACATCATCAGACACACTGAACAAAATGATCAATTTTGTCTTTCTATCGGCTTGATCAAATTTATTCTGCTCATCAACGTCTGTTTTATGGTATGACATGGTTCCACTGACCACATCTCAAACTTCTTCAAACTCAAGTTGAGTTTTTAGTTTGGTCTTCTATGCAGAATAATTGTTTTTGCATAGCAACTGTGAATCAGGAAGAAGAAATTTTGGAGAACTGCCATTTTGTTAACTAGATACTTTTTTTTGCTATTGAAGAATTAGCGGACCACCCAAATCTAAGCAAATCTCTAACACCCAAAAACTACAAGTGCTAAGACAAAATACCTTATATTGTCTGCCGATTCTGCAATGCCCATGTAATGTGTCAAATAATGCACAGATAATTAATAAACTTGTGCGATATAAGCTGGTACAGATCGGGACTTTGTAATGAAAATTGATCCACTCGAGCCATTTGCAAACAAACACTACTCGTCATAATTCCCAAAAGCACATGCCACTCAAAAATAATCTTGATCTTTTCCAAATCCACCTGTTCCTCATGGGAGATCGTTGCCTTGTCAATGACAGACATGGGCTACCTAAGCACAGCAAAACTGAATCTTGTATGTTTGCACTCAACTTCTTTTAGTCCAGCTTAATAGGAGGACCTTTGTAGCAGCGGGCAACATTATGTGGAAAGCACAGGCTTCCAACAATGAAGATAATATACATCAATTTATATTATATCCAACAAGAAAATTCATTGCCCATGAGAATGATGTCGCATGAAATACTTTTATGTTTTACTTCAAGCATAGATGATGCACAGTGACAAAGATAACCTCCCCAAAGATTGTGAATGGGCTAGGAAATAATCAGGAGGAAAAAGAATGCTACCGATCTCCTCCACGGCTTCCACTAGCTTGGACACCAAGGACGGAGATCACATGAACTGCTAACGATCTCCTCCACGGCTTCCACTAGAGCTTTCTAAGTAACCACCACCCCTAAGACTTGTGTAATCAATTCAATATCATATAAACCCACATTTGGAGTTTTAATGAGATTCGATAGAATAAAATAAGTGCCTGCGAACTGAGATCACAGCCACGCAATTGTGTTTTCTCTCTAGGGAGATAAGATCCCTTGCAATACAGAAAAAGGCATGATTCAACAGAGATTCAAGATTTTGACCTGCGAGTGAATCAACCTCTCCTTACGCCTCAGCTCTGATACCATATTAGATTTGGTAGAGCAATCGAATGAATCAATTTCATTATTGAATGGGTTTATATACAAAAGATGACGGTGAACAAAGTGCTTGGAATAGTACTCACATAGTTCACACAAATAACAAACTATTACATGTAACCCAAACAAACAACAAAAATAATAATAATAACAAACTAACAATCAGTCTATCAACGTACAAAGAATGATGGAATATGCCAACATCGGTTTCTTCTTTCATAGCAACATACTTTCTCACCGGCTTCTCCTTCTTCTTTTCAACTCAACCAGTAGAGGATGATTGTGGCTTAGGCGGAGGGACTACGTTCTGCACACCTAATATGGGTGTAGACTTACTCTACTTAGCCTTGGCTTGCTTTGGAGGAGGGGAACCGGCTTAGCCTGTTGCTTCACCATGTCTTCCTCCTTCAATATATTTTTCTCTCTATCCCTTTTCACAACTTCTCTAGTTATACCCATCTATTTTGTAAGTTGTTCAACCTCTTTTCTAACATTTCTCTTCCTATTGGACTCAGTGAACTACTTGTGCAGGCTCAAGTCTTTTTCTTTGAAAGTACCAAATCTTTCATCCTTTTAATCCACCATTTTACTGAGGAAGTGTTGAGCATAGGTGTCAAGTGTGAGTTCATCCACCTCATAACCCATCGTTGGGATCCAAACTGTTCTAGGCTCAACTACTTCCATATGACATTGGTCTTTATCTACCATGAAGCATATTGTGTTTTCATACTTTTCAACTATGGCCTTTGGAATTCTTTCTTTGCCCTGCATTAGCTCCTAAAAAGTCTTAAAGTAACCCCATAAGGAAGATTTTTGAGCAACTGCATCACCCACACCCTGCAAACCTTCTTTGATTTGGGTTGCCACCTATTTTTCGTATGCCCATTGAACCTTACCAATTTCAGGGATCTCATTTAAGAATATAGTGCCAAACAAATGATCAAGGAACCAAATTTAAATGCATGCTTCTTGTCTTGCTTGATCTTCTTAATATTGCTCATCAATTCATTAAGAAGCACTTCACACAAACCTGTACCTCTTATCTTCTTTCAACATTTGATTAGCTGCATAGATAGCAGTACCGGACACTAAGTTTTGCCTGCTTGACTGATATACCTTGTAACCAATAACCATCAATGCAAATCTAACATCATGCTCAATAATACCACTTATTATCATTCACTAGTTGTCATGCTTGGAACTGGTTACCTCCATCATAGAGGTATTCTTCACATGTCAAAGTCCAGGAACTACACCGGTTGCACTAAAATAGGTGTAAAGATGTAAATTAATCTATAGGACATAATCTACTCTTTATTCATAAATAAACTCATATGTCAATTAAGAAGTCTATTTCATCATAATATAAATAAATATCAATAAGTTGATAAAACAATCATAGATATCAAAGATTTAAATACAATTTTCATGTAAAATGAAAGATACAAATTTCTCAATATATATATATATATATATATATATCCTTATTCCCTACTTAGGCTTTCATATTGCCTTAAGTAATAGACAAATAGAAAGAAGGTGAGATACATCTGTCGATCTCCATTCTGAGTCACTTCCTTTCAGTCCTTTGAATGAAGACGAGAACAAGATTCAGGCGCTTTTTCCGCCCAACCTTGAAGCTTACGCTTCCCCGGAATTCTTGGTCAATCAAGAATACTCGACCCTGCACGAATTGTTTTAACCAAAGAATTTGAAAGACAAGAGGGAATCTGGTGCATGCCGAGATGATACAAGCATTTTCATTTTCCTAATTCTATTAAGAAACAAACATTATCATGCAAGGATATGGTAGAGAGCATAAAATAAAGAATTTCATCTATTTTTATGGATAATTCAAATCATTACTCGATCGAGTATAATGCCATGCATAGCAAAAATAAATAGTTGGAAAAACAACTATTCTCTCTAAAATTCCATATTCGGCACCCATCCCAGAAGGTAACTTTCTATACACAAACCTTTCCATAGCCTGGTTCCCACAAACAAGAATACATTTTAAGAATACAATATTTTGACTAATTGAAATAACATCTTCCCTATTATTTTCGTAAAATAAATACTATTTCATCTCTTTCACGTAATTGAATACAATCTTTCGAATTTGAAAAGCAAATATAATTTCAACAACATTATTCAAGTAAATACAAAGTAAAAAGAAGGTGTATCACAAGTATGATTTTCTTTCATATAAAGGAGTAAAGTATGAGTACACATTCCTTAATTAAAAATCTAACCTAATTCATTTGACAATAATCACTATCCTTAAATAATTAAATTAACCATCTTAACTATTTCAACATATATTTCGTCTAATGATTTCTTTCATCATCTTTTCAAGGAATAATAACACATATTCAATAAAACAAATAACATATGTAAAATCATAAAAGAAATCATATACTACATACAAAGCTTTAATTCTCTAACTTTCTTTATTGCAATTATAACCAAATTAAATAAGATTCCAACCTCTTTACACTTGAAACTGGTTTTGAAAGATCTCTATCGTGCCTCCTCTAAATGGATCTACGTCTTCCTTGATGCTCAAAAATCTATCACCAATCTCTTATCCTTCTTCTAACTCTGCTCTAAAACAACTCTCTCTCTCTCTCTGCAATTCTATCTTAATATCTTTCTATCTGCTCTACTATTTTCTATCTCTTTTTCTTCCTCTCTCCATGTCTCCTTTCCTATCGATCCCATGCCTCTATTTATTCTAAATTTCCCCTATGATATCTCCTGAGTTTGAGGCTCGGTTATGGTTATCAAATTTTGTCTTTTCCTACATTTCGATAGGTCTCCAACTTAACTATCTCACGTCTTCATTGTGCTATCAGTTTATCTATATCTCTAGTCTACACATCTTGGAGAGTTCGAAGTTTTAATTACATCTTCTACAAATGTGGAAGATGAGTCGACTTCTTCTCACCATGGATCGTGGAGTTTGTAGCTATCTAATGTCTACATTTCAAACTCTATGGCACCACATCGAACTATTCTCTACTGATGGTAGATGAAACCGTTACATTACTACTGAATTCCTCTACTAAACCATTGGGTAGCATGCAACGTTGGATTCTAGTACAAACACTTAAGTGTTCATTATGTGCATGATTATCGCCATTGTTGCCAAGTCTGTTCCATAGTTATCCATGTCGATGACCTGCCAAACTCTAAGTCTGTGTTTACTGTTAGTTGAGGTGCCAGGTCGACCACCTTCATCGGCATCCTCTGTTATTGTGGGTTGTATGCCAAGTCGACTAGTTTAATCAGCTCGACCACCGTCCACCGGTTCAGTAACTGTCACTAACTTATAACCCACCACCTTTTTAGTAATATTAAATATATAAATATATATAATACACAAATATTATATATTACATGTTATATTAAAGAAATCAATAAAAAAAATAAGATATATAATCTAAATTATATATATGTATAATAAAAAATACATTAAATTTCGAATTGACAAGATTATATAATGATAAAATAATCACTCAAGCGTAATTTAAATATTCTCACACATAATTCATAATCACCTTCGTATATATATATATATATATATATATATATATATATATATATATATATATATATATATATATATATATATATATATATATATATATATATATATATATATATATATATATATATAAATGTATATATATATATATATATATATATATATATATATATATAAATGTATATATATATACATTTATACACACACACACACACACAGGTGTGTGTGTGTGTGTGTGTGTGTGTGTGTGTGTATGTATGTATGTATGTATGTATGTATACGATCGAATCCAATTTATCTAACTAATATGTATATAAAATTTGTCTCATTGTAAACAAAACGATCATTAATAAAATTACATTCTCTTATACAAGGAGCATTAAATCATCCTATATAAGGAACGTTAAATAGTTAAATCACTAACTCTTTTCCCTAATATTTAACTTATAAATAATCATCGAATTTATATGCATACTAAATTTATACAATTATCTAATCGACGAGACCATAATACTTATTTCTCAACAAACAAGATAATCAACTTCATACCATTGAAATCATGTTGACATGAAGTTTGCATTCTAAATCAGATTTAATAAAAATGTTATCTCGCTAATTAATTAAACCTAATTTTCAACTATTGAACATTTTCAAATATGCAATTAACATAACGACTAATTTTCACTCAAATCATTTCAACTTAAGATAAGCATCGACAAAGTCACAATTCAAACAATGATGCCTTAACAAAGTCATATTTGCACAAACAATTTTCTATTGTGGTGTGTGAGATTTCCCCTAGTCTACCGAAGTCATAAGTTAAAAACAACTCTACCTGAGTCTGTTCTCGCCTTCAACTTTGTTCACCTATCCCTGCATCACTTGCACTCAATAATTCATCAGCATTGACAATCCCCAGTTAAGATAATACTAGTTATCAAATTACATATTGCATGAATAGATTGCATACATCATTTCCTTACAACTGAATTATCATAAAAATGAATGCTCATATCCATTTCAATTTCAATGCATAAATAAAAATGTACATTACATCTCTTAAATACACATTATCAAAAATACGGTTCGTGACATCCTTCCCCTCTTGGAAGAGACATTGTTTTGATGTCTTACTACTCATACAATAATCACATAACAATGTCAACCATACATCAAATTTAAAATAATAACAATAGCATATATGTTGTCCAAGTTTACATCATAGAATTAAAATCATTGTTTCAAAGATATCTCAAATAATAAGAAGCTATTTCCTAAGAAAGCAAATGAGGAAAATGACAGTCAATCATCTCAGCATCCTCCCATGTAGCACTATCCTTAGAATATTGGTCCCACTAAACCTTATACTGAATGTAATCTCCACTACATAGCTTTACACTACATTGATCTAGGAATCGGATGGGCTCCACTAGCACCACCCCTGGATCCTGTACCTGTAAAGATTGCCAATCAAGAATATGAGATGCATCAGCATGATAAGGTTTCAATAAAGAAACATGAAACACATTGTGGATTCGAGCTAAAGCAGGGGGTAAAGCTAATCTATAAGCAACTAAATTGATAACCTCCAGTACATCAAAGGGTCCCACATATCTTGGTGCCAATTTTGATGATTTTCCAAACGAGATAGAGCTTTTATGAGGTTTGACTCTCAAAAAGACTTTATCTCCTGCAGCAAATTGTCGGTAAGTCCTATTTCGGTCTGCATAACTCTTCTGTCGATCAGCTGCTTCCTTCAACCTACTCTTTATTAGCACCATTTGCTCATCCATTTCTTTAAGTAAATCAGGACCAATAATGATCCTGTCTTCTAGTCTATCCCAACTGATAGGTGTGCGACACTTTTTCCCATAGAGTGCTTCAAATGGCCCCATCCTCAATGATACATGAAAGGAATTGTTATAAGCAAATTCAACTAAAGGCAAGTACTCCTCCCATTTGTACTACTGATCCATGCAATACATCTGCAAAAGATCTTCTACTACCTGATTAACTCTTTCTGTTCGGCCGTCAATCTGAGGATGATATGTTGAGCTAAAATTTAGTCTTGTTCCCAATGCTGCATTTAATGTTGTCCAGAATCAAGAAGTCATCCTGGTATCCTTATCAGATATTATGGTTTCTGGAACGCCATGTAACCGAATCATTTCTTGCACAAATTTCTTAGCAAGAACAAATGATCCATCCTTGAGATTCCCAGGTATGAAATGTGCAACTTTAGTCAACTTATCCGCCACTACTAAGATAGTGTCATGTTTATTCTTTCTCATTGGTAATCCTTGGATAAAATCCATACTGATTACTTGCCACTTGTATTATGGTTTAACATGTTGGAATAAAAATCTTGCTGGATGAACATGTTCAGCTTTCACTCTTTGACATTCCAAACATTGTGCTACATACTCAGACCAGAAATACAAAGATTTCAGATCAGCTACCATCTTCGTTATTCCAGGGTGTCCTGAATAAGATGTATTGTGCATCTCATGCAGTATTAACTTCCTCAGCTCTCCCCCTTCAAGTATGTACATTCTTTCTTGGTACCTCAAAATACCCTCAGGTTCTATTTCATATCCATCATAACGATGATCTGATGAATCTTTTTCCAAGGCTTGTTTAACCCTTAGGTAATGTTCATCTTCTGGAAGGTTTTGCACCACTTGTTGTTTTAAGTTTGTTCTAGTTGTAACCATAGCAGATAGGTGTCTTCTTCTGCTGAGAGCATCAACTACTCTATTTTCCTTTCCTTTGATATATTCAATACCAAAGTCATACTCACTTAGAATTTCTAGCCACCTTCTCTGTCTTGCATTAAGGTTAGGTTGTGTAAAGATATACTTCAATCCTAAATGATCTGTCTTTAGCTCAAAAGGTTTCCCTAAAAGGTAATGCCTCCACATTTGTAATGCATGTACAATAGCTAGAAGTTCTAAGTCACGCGGTGCATAATTAATCTCATATTGCTTCAGCTTCCGTGATTCAAATGCAACGACCTTTCCTTCCTGCATCAACACTGCTCCCACACCTTCACCCGAGGCATCTGTAGTCACTACAAAATGTCCATTGGGATCTGGTATAGTTAAGATTGGTGTTGTTGTCAATTTCTGCTTCAAAAGTTGAAATGACTCTTCACACACTTCTCAGTCCATTCAAACCTTTTTTCCTTTTTCTGAAGTGAAGTAATAGGTGTTGCTATCCTGGAAAATCCTTCCACATATTTTCTATAATATCTTGCAAGTCCCATAAAACTTCGAACTTCTGATACATTCTGAGGTGTTGGCCAATCTACTAATGCTTCTATCTTTGCAGGGTCAACTGAAATTCCTTTAGCGGATATGACATGACCTAAGTAATGCACCTTTTCCTAAAAGAAGGCACACTTACAAAATTTTCCAAAAAGCTTATGATCTCTCAACCATTGCAAAACTATCCTTAGGTGCTTCTTATGTTCTTCTTCATTCTTAGAATAGATCAAAATGTCATCAATGAAGATTAGAAAAAAATCAACTAAGTATTCTTTGAAAATATTGTTCATGAGGTTCATGAATTCTACTGGGGGGTAAGTGCACAAAGATGGTGGTAAAAAAGGGGGGTATAAGTGGACACTTTTTTTTCTGAAATCAGGTGAACCTGAACTTGGAGGCAAAATTTGAAAGTCATCCACTCAAGATATGAAGATAATCAAAGAACAAATATTGTAGTACTATGAATCTAATTTCCAAACTACTAAACTTTTTCAAAATTGGATAAGATTAAGGGGGTCAAATCCTTCGCGCACGAAAAAATGACCCTAATTTTTTCTAAAAAACATAACATAGTGTCTGACGTGCACATCAAAAAAGTCATATTTAGATTTAGTATTTTGACAAATCTTTTGGCAGAAAGATAGTTAAGAGTGAGCACTAGAAGATTTGTACTTTTTTGTAATTTTTTGTTCAGTATTTTGTTTTTATGATTTTTCCAATCAAGCACATCCTGAAAATTAGGTACCTGTTCGTGCGCGAAGCATAAGTTGCACTAAACAAATCGAAAATACATTTTATTTTTTTTTAATTGTAAAGAATCAAGTGCACTACAATAATATATAAAGTTTTTAAAATTTTGATAAGTATATCAAAAGTTATTCAAAAAATAGTGCACCTATGTCTGTGAGAACTATGGAGACACTAGTAAAAGAAATTCAATAATAATATGTTATTGTTGTTCAAATTGAAAAAAAAATATATGGTTAGAAAGCTCAGAAGATGGGTGAAAATAAGGTGGCAATTTTAGAAATACCCACTTGATGAAGTGTAAACTTGATGATGACAAAGTCGATAAACCAAGTTGATAAAATAAAACACGTCAAATATGAGAGAAAGGGAGGGAAATCAAACTTCCAAACCGTAGCTTTGTCATCCAGGCCTATTTCCAAGCCTAAACAGTCAAAAGCGCATACGGGGTACTACAAGTTTAAAAAGTGTGTATGGGGTACTTATGGTGTAAGTAGCGCATACGTGCTATTGTATAATATGATATTCTATATATAATATGTGTATATACATATAATATATGTAATGTATAATATGATATTGTATATATAATATGTGTATATACATATAATATATGTAATATATAATATGATATTGTATATATAATATGTGTATATACATATAATATATAATATATTAAACATATATATACACATGTAAGTGTATTGTCTCCCCCTCTCAAACACATACAAGGTGCCTCTCTCTCTCTCTCTCTCTCTCGCCCCTTCTCCCTTCCTTCATACCCCATCCCTCTCTCTCTCTCTCTCCCTTGCTCTCTCCCCTTCTCCCTTCCTCCATACCCTATCCCTCCGTCTCTCCCCTTATCCCTTCCTCCATACCGCATCCCTCTCTCTCTCACTCTCTCCCCTTCTCCCTTCCTCCATACCCCATCCCTCTTTCTCTTCTTCTCTCCCTCCCTCCCTCCAAACCCCACTACAACTGTGTCTGCACTTCTATAGAAGTAAGTGAATTTATTTCTTGTCTGCAACTTCCTCTTTGATTTTTATCATGTATGCTCTCCTAAGAAAATTAACTGATGGATTTGTGTGTGTATATTGAATAAGAGGAATAGGGTTTGAAATTTAACCATGGGTGTATTACCGTGACAAACAAGGAAACCTGCAGCAATATTCTCTTGAATGTGTTTTTAATGAGTAGAGCAGATGTGGATAATAGTGTCAACAAAGCAACATGATGAGTCTGAGTACCTGCAATATGTTTTTCAGAAGGAAACAACAGGTAGGAAGAGAAAGAGGGAGAGTAACATAGATGATGTCCTGTAGAATGATAGTGGTGGGTATGCGAGAGTTCCCATGTTGTTACACAATGCCTGTCACCTAAAGAAATTAAAGTTTGTTGTATGCATGGCAGTGGTAGTATATGATGATCATCACTTGTCAAACAAATTGGAACGGTACATACCCATGAAAGAAATCAAGTGTGTAATTCCTATAGTCACAATCAAGATCAGTCTTATAACCTTGCAAATTTAATAGCATCATATGTTTTAGAACTTAGGCAATAGTCTTAGGGTTAGTTCAAGCTCTTACACTTGCTTTTTAGCGAAGCCTCGTTGTTTTTTCGCTTGGAGTCTCATTGTATGATGTTCTATTCATAACTTTAAATTTAATATATCATTTTATTAGCCCACCATATGACCCCTTAGGTGTCATTAGAGGTCGTATTGTTTCCTAAGAGGTCATATGGTGTCCTGTGACCCCTTAAGACCCCTCAGGACACCAATGACTCATAACAACACCATATGGTGTTCTAAAGGGCTGTATGGTGTTCTATGACCCCTTAGGACACCATTTGGTGTCGTTATAGGTCCTATGGTGTGCTGTAGGGATAATATAGTGTCATATAGTGTCATATTGCGTCCTGGATTCGATATCTCTTCCTCTCCCTTTGTCTCCCCTCCTTCTTCTCTCGCTATCTCCCTCTCCATCTCTATCTCTCTCTCTCCCCTTTTCCCTTCCTCCATACCCCATGGGTGAACTCACAATACTGGTTCCCACTTTTTGACCAACTTTGACACTTAGATGAATATTTTGAAAAAAACCTTCACTTTCTAACACCTATAACTTTTAAACCGTTAAGAATTTGAAGATGTTATAAACTAGTGATTTTTAACATCTTGTTTGTAGATTCTAAATATATTTTTTTCAAATTTGTTTGAATAAAATTTTATTGATTTTTCCATCTCCCTCAAAAAGTAGTTGTTTACAACAAACAACATTTTTTAAGAGTGATGTGTATCCCGAAACGCATAATTTTTTTTCTATAAATGATAAAAACTTAATTCTTTTGAATTTTGGTTTGTAACATCAATACCAAGGGCATGCACTTGGTTTGATAGTGATATGTTGAATATTGTTTATTTTATTAAGTTTTGAAGTTCGACTAATTATAATCTGGATATAGGTGTACGTTTGAACACATAACTTTTTCTATATATATCAAAATTCAATTTTCTTTTTTTTGTTAGAAAGAAAACACCAATACCTAGTGCATAGATATTTTTCAAATTTTTTTTGAATTAGTTTACTATTTTTCCCAATGCATTGAACAAAGAAGTTCATGTTCGGTGAAAAACCTACATTCATAAGAAATAAAATAAAAATATATTAATGAAATTAAATATATTAAAAGTTATACTATTTGGAAAACTTATAATAAGGACTAAATACTTTTAAAAAAAAAAACTTTTAAATGAATTAATTTGACCCCCCAAAAGCTAATGTAAAATTGGTTTTTTATCAACATTTGATAGATGCAAAGGAGACTCCATTGCAAGTATGATTTAGAAGTAGAGAGGTTCTATCCAAGAAATTTTGATCTAAGAGCCTTTGATTTAACTCTCTTCAATTAATTACTTCAAATGGGACCTCTTAAAGCTTAAATCATTATATTTTTTTAAAAATGTATGATTTTAGCAAAAATCAGGACGTACCAAAAAGTGGGAACCAGCTTTGTGAGTTCACCCCCATCCCTCTCTCTCTCTCTCGCTCTCTCCCCTTCTCCCTTCATCCATACCCCATCCCTCTTTCTCTTCTTCTCTCCCTCCCTCTTTATCTTCTTTTGTAATTCCTATAGTCACAATCGAGATCAGTCATATGGTGTCCTATGTCCTTTCTCTCTCCCTCTCCCTCCTTCCCTCCCCCCTCTTCTCTCCCTCTCTCCCTCTCTCTCCCTCTCTCCCTCTCTCTACCTTCCCTCCCCCCTCTCTCTCTCACTCTCCCTCTCTCACCCTCTCCCTCCTTCCCTCTCTCTCTCTCCCTCTCCCTCTCTCTCCCTCTCCCTCATTCCCTCCCCCCTCTTTTCTCCCTCTCTCCCTCCCTCTACCTCTCCCACCTCTACCTCTCTCTCTCTCTCTCCCTCTCTTCCTCCATACCCCTTCTTCTCTCCCACCCCCCCTCTTTTGTTCCTCTCTCCCTCCCTCTACCTCTCTCCCTCTCTCTACCTTCCATTCCCCCCCGCTCTCTCTCTCTCTCCCTCTCCCCTTTCCTCTCCCTCCCTCCCCCCTACTCTCCCTCTCCCTTCCTCCATACCCCTTATTCTCTCCCACCCTCCCCCCTCTTCTCTCCCTCTCTCCCTCCCTCCTTCCCTTCCTCCCCCACTCCTCTCTCCCTCCACCCTACTCTCCACCCTCTCAATATCTCTCTCTCTATCCCCCCCCCCCTCTCTCTCTCTCTCTCTCTCTCTCTCTCATTCACATATTTTCTACTACCAATAGCGAGTACGGGGTACTGAAACTATTAGTTCACTGAGTGCATACGCGGTACATATTACTTTTACTGAGCCCATTATTCGTTACCATACGATAACATTTTTTAGGCTTAGGAGCGTGTACGTGCTACTTATTAGTCTAGAATGGGAAAAAAGAATATCGTTGGGCTTGTCAACATTTTATGGACTAACAGCGCGTACGCGGTTATTAATGTAGCACGTACGCGGTTTATAGACATAGTTTTAGTTGCCCAAGAGCCTCAACGACCTCAAAAGAAGTTTTTGAGGTCGTTGAAGGCCCCACTGGAACTATGTTTGCACTGCTATCACTATTTTATACATAGAAGTAAGTGATTTTTTTTGTTTTTGCATGATTTCAAATGATTGAATTGTTGTTCTTATTAGTTTTTGTCAACAATATTGTGCTTGTTTAATAGTTTGATTCCAAAAAATAGTGATAAGATGTATATTTATGGTTATTTGTTTGTTTATGAACTTTTGTTTACATATATATGTAATATGATTCTATTTAGGACAACCGATATCAACCATGGGAAAGAACAAGCGAGGAACGATTGAACAATGAGAGGCTCAAAAGGAAAGACAAGGGCAATGTATGAAGAAATTGTGTGACATAAGAACAATGGGATAAAAAAGTATGTCATCCTCAACATCTCAATTCGATTTACCAAACAAATATAATGCACCTAATGCAATTGAAGAAGAGACATTTGATTTATTGTTTGAACCTAATGCAATTGAAGAAGATAACGCATTGAATAATCAATTAAATGATGAACATATTACACCTTCTCTACTTGATGAATTGAATGTACATAATGCATCGATGTTAACACCTCCTAGAACCATTCGTAGGAAACCAAAGTATCTAATTGACATTGATTAGAATATATTGAAGTCAATGCCCAATAAAATGAATGAACGAACTTGTAGGAGAATGGTTAAAAGAATTATGATGTTTGGTTGTTCGAGGACATTGAAACACACAGACATATTCTTCATTTCTCTAACCTTGTTGTTGCAACAAATATTCATTTGATGAAGTATCGTGGTAGACCTCATAACAAGATTTAATGGAAAGTTCATGAATCTGACCATGAGGCAATACTTGACACAATACAAGTTAGAGCCAATCCTGAAGGCTCACTTGATTGATTCTACGGTTTAGAGTAGAATGATTTTGAGAATTTTGTATAAATTGTCGACGAATTGTTCTATATTCATTTTTTGTATATATAAATGCCCATGAGCTGATTTTTACAAGTTTAGGGGCATAATTTTGTATATTTAAATGGCAATGAGCTGATTTGTACATATGTACATGCCAAATTTTGTATATTAAAATGGTGATGAGCTCAATCGCACATATTATAATGCCAAATTTTGTATAAAAGCCCATGAGATGATTTGTATATTAAAATGGCGATGAGTTGAATCGCACATATTGTAATGCTAAATTTTGTATAAAAACTCTTGAGATGGTTTGTAAGACATTTTTTTGTATAATCAAATAGCCAAGAGTTGATTTGACCATATTTAGAGGCAAATTTTTGAATAGTATGTGACAATGTTTTGTGACTATTTTGTGTGTCAATGTTTTGTGACTATGTTTTGAGTATATGTGATGTGTCCTTGGTCAATCATGAGTGTAGACGTCTAAAAATGGTCAACGCTTGTGGAGTCATACTTTAACATTTGTGCATTGCCTTATTTTAGGGTTCTTGCATCGCATTAACATTTCTTCTATGTTGCGCACTTGGTCTTTATCATTTGCGAGCATCGAGCCCTTCTGCATTCCTCATTTTTATCGCTTTTGAATTAGGTCTTGTCGATAGCAATCTTCAGTCATGATTTTGGTCGATCTTATCCTGTCGCATCATGGTGCGTGCTCATTTATCATCATTTTGGACATCGTCAATCCTAATCGATGATAGAATTAGGGTTTTGTCCTCTTGTCAATATTTCAATTATCTTTAGCTTGTTAGTAATCATTTGCGATTATCAACTTGTCAGCCTTGTCATTTTGTGATCGATTCGTCATCGATCCTTGTCCTTGTCAATCTTGTCATTTTGCGATCGATTCGTCATCAATCCTTGTCCTTTTCAATCATGTCAATTTGGATCGATTAGTCATTGTTCCTCGTCAATTGGTGCCTATCAATTTGATCTCCTTGTCAATCTTGGTCAATTTGTCATTGATTTTTGTCAATCAATCTCAATCATTTATCAACATTGGTCCTTTGTCAATCAGAATCATGATCGAACCTACATTAATTTCTTGTTGTCTTGACCTAATTCCTTGTCCTCTTATTTCTAGGGTTTTATGATTTGTTCATTTAATCCTTTTCTTCTTCTTTGTGGGTTAAATAAATCTATTTATTTAGTCCTAGGTCTCTTTAATGAATTAATTAATGGATGAAAACCTATTAATTAATTCACCTAATTTCTATTTCTCCTATTTTCTTTAATTTTTCTAATATTTCCCCTAATTTCATTCCCTCATTTTCTCCTATGTTTATGCTTCCATTTGTTGCAATCATGGAGGCTATTTTCTCTCTTCCCTTTTGTCATGGGAATGGCATTTCAATCTTGTCATAATTTGTCATACATCTTGCATAGAAATTGTCATACATTTGTCATAATTTTGCCACTCTTGATTTGAATTTCCTTTCAAATCTCTTTATGCTAATCTTATCCTCTCTCCAATTTGTCTATAAATTGGATGAGTTTCTTCAATAAAAGGGAAATCAATCACATTTTTGAGTAACCTTATACTGCGAATTTCATCTCTCAACAACTTGCTTTCCACTTGCATTTTGCACTTGTA
Source organism: Cryptomeria japonica (assembly GCF_030272615.1). NCBI lineage: Eukaryota > Viridiplantae > Streptophyta > Pinopsida > Cupressales > Cupressaceae > Cryptomeria > Cryptomeria japonica. The sequence goes on from NC_081412.1 coordinate 675,511,236, forward strand.
GGTGAGATCCACATCAAATTTGAAGGTGAAAGAAGAACAATGGAGCCACATGAAGGAGATATCTGCATCGGTTTGCTTCGATTTCATTTGATTTGAATATCTTGTCTTTATGTCTTCATTGATTGGATTGGGATTGCTTTCATAGCAGCTTTAGGTTTTGTGGTTGTCCTAATTGCTATTGTTTTGATGATTTTCAATTTCCTGATCTACATTTTTGGTGAACCCAACGTGAACTAACCCCTTAACCATGTTTTGAGTGCTTTTGAGTTGTTTGCAGGTGAAAAACTCAAGAAACAGGGTGACTCAGAGCTTTCTAGACACTTCTGCACCTGTGTTTGAGTTTTTTGCACCTGTGTTTGAGTTTTTTGCGCCTATGTTTGAGTTTTTTGTACCTGTGTTGATGGGTTCTGCGCCCGTGTTGAGGCATTCTGCGCCTGTGCAAGGCCAGAAACAGAGGTGAAATCAGTTGTTTTTATTAGCAAATTTGTTTGTTTTCATTCTGTTTCTTGCATTCTGGTTTTTCTTTGGTACTAATTCTCTGTGCAGCATCTTGGTGTTACATGTGACGAAGACTAAAAATGCAACTACTAATGAATCTTATGCAGGACGCGGTCAAAGACTCTCATTAAAACATCTTGCTTGTGATTTTTAAAATAGTTGCACATTTCATTTCTTAAAGGTTAATGAACACCATGCATGCTTTGTCTGTTTTTAATTTGATTGCATGTTTTAACCCTTAGAACTGGGCCTGCCTCCTGATTTGCTTGGCATTTTGCACAGGCATTGGTGAGAGGGAATGACCCAAAGTGGTGACGGGCTAAAGCCAAGCTCTTCCGAACCACTCTAAATAACTGTGGATGCAACAAAAGTTGTAGACAACAAGTGTTGGAATGGTATTGTGATGATTTATTCACCGGATCAATACCCACTCGAACATATACCCTTACTAGAATCTCTTATTTTTAGATGCCAAAATCCTTCTATCTGTTGGCTCAGGCATTGTGATACATGCATGCCGAAGACACCTCTCATGTACTCCTTAGTTAGAGATAGCAAGTTCTTGGGAAGTGATGCCCCTTGAACTTGAAGCTTGGTATGCCTGAGAAGTGAGTGCACTGTAAGGGGGAGCCAGTGCTACCAAGCATCTAGCTATCTGACTGAGTGTTGTATTTTATGGTTAGAAGATTCAACAGATATTGCCCTTACCAGCCATAGGATTTGTTGTGAATGTGCTTGATTGTCTTGAGTCAAATTCAAACAAACATTTTGTCTTCCATGATTGTCAAAAGTTAAATCAAATACAAACTTTCAAAAGTGCTCATAATCAACTTGGGTTTTCAAAATCAACAACCTTCAATTCAAAACAAAATCCAAACAAAAGTCCAAATTTGTCCAAGTATTCATCCAACATTTGAACATGGCTTGTCAAAACATTGAATATCTTTGTTTCAAAATTCATGTCACTTTAGGCTAGGTTTTGCATAGTCCAACTTAGGTCCTAGGGCATATTGTCATCTCCCTTCATTTTAGTCCTTTTCATTGCAAGCGTCCTCATTTTGCATTTAGGTTCAAAATTATTTCCCTGAGTTTACATTTCATTGTCATATCCAAGCTAGATTTCCATTTAGGTGACATTCGTGCATTATCCTTGTCATGCTAAAATTAGGTCTTGCCTAGGTTGCATTTTGCATATTCCAAGTCATTGATCTTCACATATCCTTATCATTGTATTGTCATCTTGTCTTGGCTTCATCTTGTCATATCATATCCTTAGATCATTTTTATGTCATATCCTAAGTCATTGTCATAATCATTGCCTTCTTGCATTTACTCTCAAAAATTTGGTTTGTCAAACTTAAAAAATCAAAACTTTGGATGATACCCTAAGTTATTGTTAGGGAGTCTTGACCTTGTCTAAAATTTGTCCTTTCATTAATATCATTTTTGTCAAACCTAGCTTAGTATCCAAGCATATAGGTGAGACATTGTCAATTTATCCTATTGTCATTTGGTCCTTTGTCCTTTAAGGTCTTGGCTTCATTTCAACTTCCCAAGGATAAGTCTTTAGGTTTGCATTCCAAAAAGTTTGTCCAAACCTTGAAAAACAACAAAAAACATAGGTTGCATTCTTGCCATAGATTACATTTTCATCTATTTAGGTTGCATTTAGTTGCGTATCATACATCATCCTTTTAAAATCAAAAAAATCCCAAAGATATTGCATTTGCATAGTGACATGCTTGTTGAAACAAGGTCAAAATCTAAGAAGATGGGCGAACCAACATATCAACCCATTGACAACGTATCAAACTTACAGTTTCAACCTATTCAAACATTACAAATTGAAGGTTCGTCAAACACATCATTACCACAATACAGGATGGTTCAACTTGGACCACCTCCATTATATGAGCCAGTGTTTGTACCCATGAAACTGGGATATGGGAGTGTTCCACCAACGCCAAGGGAAAATGCACCTTTTGACTGGAATCAACTGAACCTACAACATGAAATTCAAACTCAAACATTACATGAGGAACAAACTCTTTCACAACTATATCCAACCCAACAACAAGGCAATATTGGTCAAACTTTTTATGATGAAACAAGTCTCCAAATACAAAAACTAGAGGAGAAACTAGCTCGAGAAACAAAGATCATTGAAAAAAAGGTGAAAAATAGTGAGAAGATTAGATCCCAAATGTCTAAAACATTTAAAAAATTTCAAGGTCCAAACCCAAACTTTGAGCCAATTGATGTAAGATCTCTTATTGAACAATCAAACATACCAGCTCTCCTCTCACAAATAGAGATGATGAAACAATTTCAAGAAAAGAGACAACAACATTATGTGCCTCCACAACAAGAACAAGAAGGTGTTTACTATCAGTCACATTTTCAACCATCACAACCAATTGTTCAACAGTTCCAACATTTCCAATAGACACAACCAATGGTCCAACATATACAACCAACACAACCAATGGTCCAATTTCAATAATATGTCCAACCAACTGTTAATTATCAACAACAAACTCAGTATCAACAACTACAATCACAAATTCAAGAACAAAACTTGCAACATGCACCAAGCCAAATTTTGAACATGTCAAACCAATTTAATCAACATCTAGTTTGAAATCAAAACATGACATTAGACCAGAACCAACTCCTTTCCAAACAAATTCAAATTCCAGATACAACTATGTCAAAACCTCGAAAGAAAGGTGGCCTTATTGCAAGGATCTTAAGGAAATTACCAAGTGAGTTCTTTGAGGAAGATCAAGATAATACACTTATGTCTAGAAATTCCTCATTCCCCCACAAACAAATTGACTCTCCAATGGCATCTATCCCTACACCTTTAGAAGTTTCACAAGAACCTTCCATATTGTCCTCATCAAACAATACATCCAAGGATGAAATTATCCAAGGGCTATCCATAATTGATTGCCAAGATAATCTAATTCATGATGCACATCCTTGTCATGTTTCAAAAATACAAGACCCAATGCCACCATGCACTTTATTGCCATTACCTATTTTAGAGGACGCCATTCGAAGTCCCTCTTCCTCATGTTCAAGCATTGATTCCTTGCCAGAATCCATCACAAATTGTTCAAAGTGCATTTCCTTCATGCCAAAACATTGATCCCTTGTCAGAATCCCCCATGCATATCCAAAGTCCAGCCCCATGTCAAGAGGATAATTTAGAGCATGAAGAAATGTGTCTTAAAAAAGATCAAGATCAAGATCTCAAAACCTTATCATCCCATCCAATTGTTGACCAGGACCCCATGTTCCCAGACACTCATGATGATTCCCCTATTCTTGTCCATCCTATCCAAAGTCTTATTGACACTTCATTCCCCGAGCAAGATCAAGATATCCCAGTCCATCCAATCCCAAATGATCCCCTTCCATTTCATGAAAAAAATGTCCTTTCAAATCCCATTGGTATTCCACTTCCTAAGAAAGATCAAGATATCCTTTCCATCCTTTACGATGATCCCATTAAAAGTCAAGAGCAAAGCACCTTTAAAGAGGATTCCAATGATCTTCCTCCTTGTCAAGATCAAATTATTCGTTTAAATCCTCCACAAGATCCTTGTCTTAATGCTCCATATACACTCCAAGATCTCATTTCTTTTGATGATCCCATTATTTCTCCCATTCCATCTCTTGAAGAGCCTGTCATTGAACCATGTCCACTACACTATCCTAGTCCCCCTCATGATCCTAATCCCCCTCATGATTCTAACATGGTGCAAGATGTTCATAAACCCCTGACATTAACAATGGGTTCTTCCTCTTTGGTCCAATCTGATCCACTTCAAGATCTCATTATTTCTCTTATGTCATGTCCACTTAATAATGGATTTGCATCTTCCTCTAAAAGAAAAGAGTATCCTACAAGTCAAGATATTCATAAAGGCAAATGGGTAGACCTTCATGAGAAAGAACCCCTCCATATCAAAGAAGATCTTAAGGGTCATGTCTACACAACTCACTCTCAAGACATTGGTATCCCTCCATCAAAAACAAAACATACACCTTCCCCATCTTACTTTCCATCCATCTTAGGTCCTTATATCCCTTCATCCTCTATGAAAGATCAACAAATGCACACATCATTGAGTAAATTTCATCAATCCAAAAGAACTCCATTTCATTCATATCCATCCATGCATTCCTTTCCCCCTCCAAGCAATTTGAATGCCAAGTATAAAAGTCATAAGTCTAGCAATCCACATGTATTCAAGGATCAACATGTCCAATATAATCAACATGTCAAAACAAAAAACAATATGATCTATAAAGAAAAAATATATCCAAAAGGCCACAAAGGCCCATTGATCAAAAACAAAAGTCAAAATCTATATGGGTTCCTAAATCCTTTATGCAAGCAATGCACTCCAAGGAACTACAAAAAAATGAAACATCAAAAACCATGTGGATTCCCAAGAGGCTCCTTGAAGCACAAAAAGAAAAACCCAAATTGATATTTGAAATTGCTATTCATCCATCCAAACCTCTCAAATTTGTTCCTCCATCACCTCCTTCTTCCATTTTGGGTCCTTATGTCCACAAATCCCTAGCTATTCCTTCATCAAAATCTCCATATCCAAAACCCACTCTTCCTCCATCAGTCCATCACCCCTCAAGGTGTGTGCCAATGTTGATCTTGCCTTCATTTCCATCCACTGAATCCTAATTCTTCCAATACCCTATCTATTATCCAATGCATATTTTCTATCATTCCATCCCTCTGATCCAATCCTTTGCATAAATCCTCGCCTTAGTTTCATCTTATTTTCCATGTCCTTATCCTACCAATGTCTTTGAGCATGCTTTTAAAGGTCATGGTCCATTTTTTTTTAAGGCTACTATCCAAAACAAAAAAAAGGATGCTTGAGTCCTTCTTCCATCCCCTATCATGTGTCCATCTTCTATTGAAAAAGTCAAAATACAAAAAAAAAAGTGAAAAAAAAAAGACAAAAGAAAAAAAAGTAAAGCAAAAATAATTCGTCCACTGGTGAAAACCTAGCAAACAGGCACCTTGGGCAAGTACCGTGATGAAAACCTGGCAAACAGGCGTCATGCATAATCTATGAACTTCTTGCATACCGTACTTGGGGACAAGTTTTATCCTATCATATCCTTTTGTCCTTCATTGTTCCATTATCCTATCGAACCCCTGTCATTACCCTTCATATCCTATTGTCCCTCATGTCTAGTTTCCCTTTCCACCTTTGATCTTGACAAGGTTGAGGATCATCATGAGCATCATGCATCTTGTTTGCAGCTTTTAGTCCATCATAGCTTTTGGTCTTTATCCATTTTCTTATTATAACCTTTCATCCATATTCCCTATCTTATTGCAACTTTCTGCCACTATCCCTTAGCCTACCCTAACCTTCATTCCATGTCCCTTATCTATTCTTGGTCTTGATTATCCTATCCATATCTTATCACTATCCATACACTCTTTCTATCCCTTGATCTTGATCTGACATAAGGACGTGAAATGTAAAACATGTTTTTCAAAACCTCGACATATCCCTCATGCCATTTCACTGCTTTACATTGTCATATCCAGTCTCTTGTCCCATTGTCTCCATAATAAAAGACCGTTGTCTTCCCTCTCTCCACCAACATTTCAGCAAGCCTATTTATTCACCTATCATATTCCTCGCCTTGCTAGACACTGGGGGAAAAATCATAAAAATTGAAAAATGTCCTGAAAAAATCCCTAAAAATCATATAATGTCCTGAAAAAATCCCTAAAAATCAAATGATGTCCTAAAAAAATCCCTAAAAATCAAATAATGTCCTGAAAAAATCCCTAAAAAGTCAAATAAAGTCCTGAAAAATGAACAAAAAAATTGTTAAAAACTCGAAATTCCTACAAAGTGAAAAACATCATGTAGCGTCATAAATTGTACGCACTTGCTAGGGTGGTACAATTTCACACCTAATTTAGCACCCGCCTTGGCGCATTTTGCATTTTGCATTGCATTTCCCCTTTAGCACTTAATTAATTAAATTAATTAGGTCTAAGGTTCTATTTTATCATCTCCCATATCATAAAGTTGGGCCCTTTTCATTAAAGTGTGCCCCTTTCATTTTATTCCTCTAATACATCATTTAATCTAAAACCCTAATTAGGTCCTATTTTGAACTTGGGGGCTTGATTTCGGGGGTCAAAACATCTCAAAATCACCTGTAACTTCAGGATTTTCTCTAAAATCATCATATCCGATGGCCCTGAAAATTTAGTGAAAAGTTGTCGGGACCATGGCGCCCGGAGAGGACCATGGCGCCCGGAGTGCACATGGTCCCAGACATTTTTCCTGAAATTTTAGGAGCACGATCCAATCGTAAAATAAATCTTAACCCCAAGAAATTGGCGAGAGATTCAATCTCTAAGTCAGCCTAAAGTTGAAATTAAGACCTAGGGTTTCATATATAAGAACTCTCTTTCTTCATTTGAAAGGATCCAGAATTTTGGTTTCAAGGACCTTCTATGCAGCGAAAGGGCAAATCTTTGAATACTTCAACAAAATTCAACATCCATCCATCAAGCATCCATCAATTTCATTCATCCTTTTAGGGCTTTGAAGGCATTGAAGAATAATAAGGGATCACCGACTGAAGATTGGCTTGTACCCCTCCCTTGGGGTTGGGTATGATTTCATGTTGTTTTCATGTCTTTGCATAAGCTTCATCATATCATTTGTATTCATGCTTTAGATCACTTTGCATCTTGATTTGGAGCATTTACATTATCATGTACAAGCAATTAGGGTTTACTTTCTAGGTTGCTCTAGTTTGCTTACTTGCATTTTAGGATCTTGCACACACACAAGGTCTGCACACACAACTTTTACTATACAACTTGGCTATTCATGGAGGTGGAAATCACCAAAGTGGGGGTTTGACTAAGGCAAAACCCTATATAGCCACCCACCATACCTTTTCAGATATAAGTGCAGGTTTCGGGATTCAGACGACGCCGCAAGTTGCAGATCCGACGGAAGCGGACTGAGACAGAACAACACACCAAATTTCAGAGCAAAAGACCAGGACAGGGGCGTGGGGTGCCCTGGTCCTGCCAGGACAGGGGCACTGGGTGCCCTGGTCCCTGGGACAGGGGCGCTGGGCGCCCTGGTCCTTCTGTCAGACAACAAGTTTCAGACAGCTTTTCAGGTTGCAGAACAGCAGTTTCAGGAGCAGTTTCAGAGGCAGTATCAGGACAGTGGTGCCTGCGCCCCCGTCCCGAACATTTTCACTCAGATTTTAAATCCGGGTATGCATTTGCATTCTTGTCTTGTCCTTGTGTTTACAGCTTTCCATTGTTTAATCTTAATTCTACAATCTTGTTATTAGTTCATACTTGTACTTTGGGATTAGGAATTGAACTTGTATCATTTTATCTTTCAATTACAACAAAGGAATAGAAATCCTAATAGGTAGCCTGTGGCTCTCTCTTCCACAAAAAGAAGTAGCCAATTGTGTGATACCTCTAGGCTCTTTCGTATTCCACAATGTGTGTCAAAAGGTAGGATTAGGACATGTTAGCCTAGTCTCGCTTTTTCCCCTACACACATCAAAATCCAAAAACAATTTCTTTGGCATTTTGCATTTTGTCAATAAATGGTCCCCCTTGTGCATAGACAGATCACTGAGCATACATCCAACGACACTCAATCAAACATCGTGATTTAATGAAATCACGCATTAACAGATGAATTGTTCGACCAAGCAAGCATTCAACCTGATCACAGTTGTCACATCAATCCAAATAGCATCAACATTACCATTGGTCCTTGTCAACATTATCTTGGGTATTATACAGGGTGTGGTATACTCGAAACCAAATTGTGTCCTATCTTCGACGGGGTACTGCATTCCCTGAAACCAGACAACATGATCATTCTTGTTTTCCACTTATGACAATGACGATCAGACTGTTTGTTTGACTTGGTTGAATTTGTGCATCTTATCTTTTTACTGATTTATCTTTGGCTTCGATCATGTTCCTATGTTGCTCGATGATGTCACTGAGTGATTTAGAGTGACCGGGATGGTTCATGGTCCCTTTCTTTTTTTTGTTGTGTTTGCTATTTGTGGAATGTTTGTCACAAACTGGGGCAACTATATCAATGGGTGTCTATGATAAGTACGTTCGCTTTGTGAACGCCACACATACCTTGACCCTTGATGTATGCACCCTAGGATGCTTCACTCATTCCTTGTGTGCGATGTGTCTATCTTTTGCAAAAGGGGTTGCGTTCCAGCTCTACCCTTCAATGCCATGATGCTCTACATCCACTTTGCTACATTAAATAAAGGTTCTCACCTACTTATGTGCATTTGTGAAAGCAAGTTTTCCTTCATCTCTAACTATCCTCTGTCTAATTTCTTCTTACTAACATTTCTTTCGTCAGTCTTGGCACATTGTCTTACACTTGTGCAACATCAAGATGTGCCTATGTACCTTACACAGGCATAGAACATCTCTACACAGGCACAGAATGCACCCACACAGGCGCAGATCTGCATTTTTCCCTCCCCTATGGGCCCCGCAATGTCCCGCAATCAAGCAAAATTCATGAAATTGAACATATGGGTTTTTGAGCTACATACCGCTGCTCCCACGTCGTTCGATCATCTGAAGGTGCGTACACATTCCCCAAGGTGATCTGCCATTGGAATGTTCGCCATCTCTCTGCAAGGGTCCTTTTTCCTAAGCAACAACTCCTCCACTTTGGCCAGTGCAAATGAACTCTTTTCCTTCTCCTTGTCTCCTATATAGATCTTTGTCAGTACCTAGATGGATGTGCATGCTCTCCATCTTATGATGGTCATGGTCTTTTGCGCCTTCCACTGCTTGTCCTTTATGCATCCGACCTTCGATTTTTGATCCGTTCGAACCTATCGTCTTCTGTCATTCTTATCGATCACTTGGCCTCTTTTCTGGATTTTTCTGGCCAATTCCTTGAGGGGGCATGCATATGTCATTGTTATTGTTTGGGTCATTTTCATTATTGATCTTTGAAACAACACTTAGAATTGCATTGTCTCAAAGAGGGGCAAAATGTAGACATCTAAAAATGGTCAACGCTTGTGGAGTCATACTTTAACATTTGTGCATTGCCTTATTTTAGGGTTCTTGCATCGCATTAACATTTCTTCTATGTTACACACTTGGTCTTTATCATTTTCAAGCATTGAGTCTTTCTTCTGCATTCCTCATTTTTATCGCTTTCAAATTAGATCTTGTCGATAGCAATCTTCAGTCATGATTTTGGTCGATCTTATCCTGTCGCATCATGGTGCGTGCTCATTTATCATCATTTTGGACATCATCAATCCTAATCGATGATAGAATTAGGGTTTTGTCCTCTTGTCAATCTTTCAATCATCTTTAGCTTGTTAGTAATCATTTGCGATTATCAACTTGTTAGCCTTGTCATTTTGCGATCGATTCGTCATCGATCCTTGTCCTTGTCAATCTTGTCATTTTGCGATCAATTCATCATCGATCCTTGTCCTTTTCAATCATGTCAATTTGGATCGATTAGTCATTGTTCCTCATCAATTGGCGCCTATCAATTTGATCTCCTTGTCAATCTTGGTCAATTTGTCATTGATTTTTGTCAATCAATCTCAATCATTTATCAACATTGGTCCTTTGTCAATCAGAATCATGATCGAGCCTACATTAATTTCTTGTTGTCTTGACCTAATTCCTTGTCCTCTTATTTCTAGGGTTTTATGATTTGTTCATTTAATCCTTTTCTTCTTCTTTGTGGGTTAAATAAATCTATTTATTTAGTCCTAGGTCTCTTTCATGAATTAATTAATGGATGAAAACCTATTAATTAATTCACCTAATTTCTATTTCTCCTATTTTCTTTAATTTTTCTAATATTTCCCCTAATTTCATTCCCTCATTTTCTCCTATGTTTATGCTTCCATTTGTTGCAATCATGGAGGCTATTTTCTCTCTTCCCTTTTGTCATGGGAATGGCATTTCAATCTTGTCATAATTTGTCATACATCTTGCATAGAAATTGTCATACATTTGTCATAATTTTGCCACTCTTGATTTGAATTTCATTTCAAATCTCTTCATGCTAATCTTATCCTCTCTCCAATTTGTCTATAAATTGGATGAGTTTCTTCAATAAAAGGGAAATCAATCACATTTTCGAATAACCTTATACTGCAAATTTCATCTCTCAACAACTTTCTTTCCACTTGCATTTTGCACTTGTAGGTGAGATCCACATCAAATTTGAAGGTGAAAGAAGAACAATGGAGCCACATGAAGGAGATATCTGCGTCGGTTTGCTTCGATTTCATTTGATTTGAATATCTTGTCTTTATGTCTTCATTGATTGGATTGGGATTGCTTTCATAGCAGCTTTAGGTTTTGTGGTTGTCCTAATTGCTATCGTTTTGATGATTTTCAATTTCCTGATCTACAATGAGCATTCTTGATTCTTGTATAATCATGGAGAATTATTTGAGTCATTATCGGGTCATAGGGGTCATAGATTGAGACTAGATATAATTTGAGCAAAAATTGTCATTGTTGTCAAAAAAATTGTCCAAAAAGTTGTCAAGCAACTTCTACATTGTGTCAGTAAGGTATGACACTCGACATTTTGGTGCTTTGGGATGCACAATGGTGGCATGCCTATTGTAAAAATGCCCACTCGGATGCACTTGTGACGCCGACTTGTGCACATGATGAACCGAATCAATTCTAGCCAATACTACAACTTTGCATTGCATGCAACTGACGACTTTTGTAGCAGGCAAAAAAATGCTACCAATCGAAAATGGCTCCGAGTCATCAAAATCCAAGAGAGGACATTATAGAGGAGCCTCACGCAACCCCACAGATTCAAAAGGATCGACCATATGTGTCCTGGATTGGAAGAAACAGTCCGTCAAGTTTTGACAATTTTTTGGACTTAGGGCACTTGAGAGATCACACCGGTATGGTATGACTCTCGACGTTTTGGTGCTTTGGGATGCATGATAGGGGAATGCCTAGCATTAACTTGCCCACCTAGATGTGCTCGCAACGTTGATTTGTGCACACGATGAACCGAATCAATTCTAGCCAATCTGGCAACTTTGAATTGCATGCAACTTATGGTTTTTGCAGCAGGCAAAAAAATGCTACCAATCGAAAATGGCTCCGACTCATAAAAAACCAACACACAACATTGTAGAGGAGCCTCACACAACCCCACGAGTTCAAACAGATCAACCATATGTGTGCTGGATTTGAAGAAACAGTCCATCAAGTTTTGACAATTTTTTGGACTCGGGGCACTTGAGAGATCGCACCGGTATGGTATGACTCTTGACATTTTGGTGCTTTGGGATGCACGACAGGGGAATTTCTAGCATAAAAATTTCCACCCGGATGCGCTCGCGACATTGGTTTGTGCACACGACAAGCCGAATCAATTCTAGCCAATCTAGCAACTTTGCATTGCATGCAATTGACGGTTTTTGTAGCAGGCAAAAAAATGCTACCAATCAAAAATGGCTCCGAGTCATCAAAAATAGAGAGAGGACATTGTAGAGGAGCCTCACATGACCCCATAGGTTCAAACGGATCGACCATATGTGTCCTAGATTGGAAGAAACAGTCCATCAAGTTTTGAGAATTTTTTGGACTCAGGGCACTTGAGAGATCGCACCAGTACGGTATGACTCTCGACATTTCAACGCTTTGGGATGCATGACATGGGCATGCCTAGCATAAACCTACCCACTCAGACACACTCGCGATGTCGGTTTGTGGACACGATGAACTAAATCAATTCTAGCCAATCTGGCAACTTTGCATTGCATGCAATTGACGGTTTTTTCAATAGGCGAAAAAATGCTACCAATCAAAAATGGCTCTGAATTGTAAAAAAATGAGATAGGCCATTGTAGAGGAGCCTCACACAACTCCACGAGTTCAAATAGATCAAACATATGTGTCCTGGATTTGAAGAAATAGTCCGTCAAGTTTTGACAAGTTTTTGGACTCAAGGCACTTGAGAGATCGCACTAGTATGGTATGACTCTCGACGTTTCTATGCTTTGGGATGCACACTAGGGGCATGCCTAGCATAAACCTGCCCACCTAGACGCGCTCACAACATCAGTTTTTGCACATGATGAACCAAATCAATTCTAGCCAATTTGGCAACTTTGCATTGCATGCAACTGACGATTTTTGCAGTAGGCGAAAAAATGCTACCAATCAAAAATGGCTCCAAGTCATCAAAAACCAAGATAGGCCATTGTAGAGGAGCCTCATGCAACTCCATGGGTTCAAACGGATTGACCATATGTGTCCTTGATTTGAAGAAACAGTATGTCAAGTTTTGACAATTTTTTGGACTCAAGGCACTTGAAAGATCGCACCAGTACGGTATGACTCTCGACATTCCGACGCTTTAGGATGCATGATAGGGGCATGCCTAGCATAAAACTGCCCACCCTGACACACTTGTGACATCAATTTGTGCACATGATGAACCGAATCAATTCTAGCCAATCTGGCAACTTTGCATTGCATGCAACTAACATTTTTTGCAGCAAGCGAAACAATGCTACCAATCGAAAATGGCTCCGAGTCGTAAAAAACCGAGATAGGCAATTGTAGAGGAGCCTCATGCGACCCCATAGGTTCAAATGGATCAACCATATGTGTCCTAGATTTGAAGAAACAGTCCGTCAAGTTTTGACAATTTTTTGGACTCAAGGCACTTGAGAGATTGCACCGGTATGGTATGACTCTCGACATTCTGATGCTTTGGGATGCATGATAGGGGCATGCCTACCATAAACTTGCCCACCTGGATGCACTTGCGATGTTGGTTTGTGCACACGATGAACCGAATCAATTCTAGCCAATCTGGCAACTTTGCATTGAATGCAACTCACGGTTTTTGCAGCAGGCAAAAAAATGCTACCAATTGAAAATGGCTCCGACTCATAAAAAAATGAGATAGGCCATTGTAGAGGAGCCTCATGCGACCCCATGAGTTCAAACGGGTTGACCATATGTGTCTTGGATTTGAAGAAATAGTCCATCAAGATTTGATAATTTTTTGGACTCAAGGCACTTGAGAGATCACACTGATATGGTATGACTCTCGACAATCCGGCACTTTGGGATGCATGACAGAGGCATGCCTAGTGTAAACATGCCCACATGGATGCGCTTGCGACATTGGTTTGTGCACATGATGGACAAAATTTGACCATTGCGAGTGTGAGGGTGCTCTCGCACCAAACACATATTGTTGTTTATATTCATATTGTCGATTTTTGTTGTTTATATTCATATTGTTGATTACATATGCAAATATTTATTTAAATTTATAAAAGGGCAGCCACCAAATACAATGAATACGCAATAATGAACTGAATACAAGGAGTTTTGTAGGGTTAATTCAACATTTTAGAAATTTTATCAAATCATATTCCATGATTGCAATGTTTTATATCATATATTTTTGTTGTTTATATTCATATTGTTGATTACATATGCAAATATTCATTTAAATTTATAAAAGGATAGCCACAAAATACAATGAATACAAAATAATGAACTCAGTACACATTTATTGGATTGAATATTGATATATATATATATATATATATATATATATATATATATATATATAAGGGCATGTCTGCCAAGTCAATACAAGTATTACAAAAATGTGGCATATGCCATGTCCAAATCAATATACAATAAAAATGTAGAATATATCTACATGTATTGGTCATTCTATGACCAGAACTAACACTATATGATCCTAAACTTGTGGTGGATCATCAAAATCAAGCCTCTTCAATGCAGTACGCAGCTCTGTAGATTGCTGCAAAACCACAATTCAAAAGCCAAGTTAGAATTATTTTGTAGAAAATAGTTCACAATTAACAATATAACTATGCATTTAACTTTAATTCCTTTGCAATTGAAATGTCGATTACCTCATCAGCTGAACTAGGAGCTAATGTCTTCGTTCTCCTCCCCTTGTCACTCTTAGGAGTTTTCTTGAAGACATACTTAAATGGATCCACGTTATGGATGTACTGTGAAGGGGTCTATTGTAGATTAAATGTACAATTAATACAATGTACTAACATAAATATATCAAAAACACTTAAAAGCTATAATATGGAGAACAATGACGTACCTGTGTCAGAGATGCTTCTCCAATGGACTGAGGATGACTCACCATCGATGTAGAAATTGTCACTATTACCTATACAAAAAATGTTCAAAGATTAAATACAATTAATATAATGATAACTATTGAAGGTTACAAACAATTAATTTTACATATCAAACAAAACTGTACCAGATCCTGATATGCTTCTCTAGTGCAAGGAAGAGGGTTCGCCATTGATGAAATAGGTATGGATATTTCCTATATGAAAAAATTCTAAGATTATAATATATAAAAAGTTCACATGTATGCATGCATATAATCATGAAATACGGAAAAATAAAGTAGAGATACATACCTCCGCCCTCTCTTGATTCACGGGTGAATTAGGTGCATTCAACAAATCCACATAGCTCAATGACCGTTGTACATGTAAAATAGACAAAAAACACTAATCAATCTACAAACCCCAACTAATACTTGATTTCAACATTTTCAAACAATTGTACAACTAAAAATGTGTTCAATTACCTTCTTCCTACATTTTGGCATCTTCGAGGAATCCTTTTTCTTAGGATGAGCCCTAGATGCGGAGGGGGTGCCCTAAAAAACAAAATTAACATGAGATATTAGTACAGATAATAAATTAAACATAATTTTAAAAATCTAAAATGAAATGACTCGCATATTCCATCAAAACAATACATAAAAAGGGTTGTACAAAATATGATACCGTATAGCCTTGTAGGCCAAAATCAATCGTTGAGAGCATGATGTCATCAATCTGGGACATTTCGTCCCCTGTCAACACCTACAAACTAGAAATTGGACCAAGCATTAAAGATAGTTAGTATATATTGTATTTTTTTGAATTCAGAGTTTACTATTCTATTTTAACATGTTACAAAATTTATACCTCAGGCATCGAAGTTGCAGCTATAGTAACTAGGGGAGGAGTATGGGATACCGCTGCTGCATCTTGAAATGCATATTATTTGTCTCAATTTAAATCGATGTATAAAGGAAAATTGATTTACGTAATTACAAATTTAAAGTTACTGATAAATAAAATGATATGAATTCAAATCAACACACCTGTGTCTGTGGCTCATGGGCAAACATCATGTCCATCAACTCATCTGTCAACATGAAATCTTCAACCATGTGGGCCTGACATCTACTCCCACAAATCATGCACAGATGAGATGAGGATCCATCTGCACCGGCTACATCATCTACCCCTAAGC
Organism: Cryptomeria japonica; assembly: GCF_030272615.1. Lineage (NCBI taxonomy): Eukaryota > Viridiplantae > Streptophyta > Pinopsida > Cupressales > Cupressaceae > Cryptomeria > Cryptomeria japonica. The sequence goes on from NC_081412.1 coordinate 675,527,191, forward strand.
ATATCCTTGAGAAATTGACACACATTTGCTAGATGGGCTCTTTGTCGCCACCTAATGGCTCATCATCCAATACAATAGGGTGTGTTAATGATGTCCCATGCTGGATGATGGCACCAGTCAATATTGTGGCCGCCTGAAGAGTCTGTAGCTCCATCAACTCTTTTAGCTCTACTGAGATAGCCTGATGCACCTTTTGTTTGGGTGCTAGGGGGCGGCGACTCTTTGCAGGTAATCGCCTACGGGATCCAGGTCTATCTTGGGCAGAGCCACCACCTCTACCATGGAAATCTCTCATGTCAAAATAGTTTGAGTGCACATTGAGCACAAACTCACAATATACTTTTCTGAAAAAATATAATGGCACCTCATAATTATTACAAGGTGGATCATCAAAGACCATCCACCACCTCTGCCAAAAAAGATTCTTCATCTACACATTGGCACACCAATGTATGGGAAACCTCTTTGCATTAGGAGGTAATGACTGAACAATTTTGGGATCAACGAAAAGGGCACATATTTGTTGTTTACTAATTTTTTTTTTTCTCCATCGTATGATAGCCCATCGGCATAGAATTGACGACACCTATCCCTAAAGCTTCCCCATTTGGTAATTTATGTGGAAACAACTATAGCACCACAAGCTAATGTTTCTAGGCTAGTGGCGAGGGATTGATGATGCTCAAGTTCAAAAGTTTTTAATTTAACAATCAGTCTATTGATTTTAGATGTATTTTGTCCTAACTGATTAATTAATTGCTCTTGTGTTTCAGGTGTGCAGTCAAAAGGATGAATTGGGGGTTGTTCTTGTGCGTTTTCAGGAGGTGCATTTGGTTGTTCTTGTTCTAGATTAGAAGAATCTGGTTTTTGAAACAAAAAATGAAAAAAACTAATCAAAATTAATGAAATTAAATCCAAAATGTAAAACAAATTGAACAAATGGGAAAGAAAGACAAAAATAAATAAAAACTAACCTTGATCCATAGCTTGGAGGACAAATATAACACCCCATTCACGGTTTAAAAGAGGAAATGGGTAAAAAACGAAGTAAAAAATGCATTATTCATGGGTAAATGAGACCCAGTTTTTTTTAAAAAAACTTTTTTTACCAAGCACCGCATACACGATTATATTTGGATTATTAGTGCGTATGTGCTTATTTCCATATGAGCAGCGCGTATGTGTTCATTTTCCTAGGTGTAGCATATACGTGCTCATTTTCATAAAAGAAGTGTGTATGCGCTATCTTCTCTAGGCTCGAGAAGAACAAACCTAAGCGTGTATGCGAGAATTTCAAATTTTAAAACCACGTACGCACTTCTTGTTTTTCCATGTTTTTTTTGGGTGGTGTCCACTTTTCTGACCACCATCTTTGTGCACATACCCTGGGTCATTGGTTAAACCAAATGGTACAACTGTGAATTCATAGTGCCCATACCGTGTTTGGAATGCAGTCTTAGGAATATCCGCATCCTTAATCTTTAACTGGTGATATCCTGATCGAAGATCAATCTTGGAGAATACCGATGCACCTTTCATTTGATCAAATAATTCATCAATCCTTGGTAGAGGATATGTATTTTTGATAGTTACTTTGTTCAACATCCTATAATCAATGCATAACCTCAAAGTAGCATCTTTCTTCTTTACGAAGATCACCGGTGCACCCCATGGGGATACACTTGGTCTAATAAATACTTGCCTAAGCAACTCTTGTAATTGAGCCTTAAGCTCATACAATTCTATTGTTGTCATTCTATATGGAGCCTTAGATTGCGGCTCTGTTATAGGTAAGAGTTCTATATAAAAATCAAACTCTCTCTTTGGTGGTAACTTGGTAAGATCTTCTAGAAAGACATCTAGGAACTCTGCAAGGATAGGATAATCCTTAGGGATTTTCTCAAAATTATTCAAATCATTTACCATGGCAGCAATAATGAAACATCCTTTTCTTTGGGCCTTCTTGAGTTGCATTGTCGAAATGTGTCTCAATTCAAGAGGCTTTTGAGACCCAAAAATTTCAACTGAATTCCCAAAATCATTAATGCAATTGATGACCTTATCTTCATAGTTTACTATGGTTTTATGCTCAGTCAACCAGTTGATACCTAAGATCACATCATATGATCCTAATGGTGCCACATAAAGGTTAACCTGAGTTTGGAAATTGGAAAGTTCTAATTCACTACAAAATAGACAAGTATCTACCCTCCGTTCTACTCGATTTCCATATTGAACCATCCATGCATTTGAAAAATAACCAGGTCTAATAGATATTCTAGAAACTGCTTTAGGATCAATAAAGCATTCAGTAGCTCCTGTATCTATTAAAATAGAAACTAATTGTCCAAAAATCTTACCCGTCATCTGAATAGGTGAGGCTTGGAAATCAGCTTGATGGTTGTTGACTGTAGCGTGAATCTAGTGTTGAGGGGCTCCTTGCTGATTTGCTCCTCTCTGTGCAAGGGTACATTGTGGACAATTCAAGGCATAATGACTCCCTCCACAATTGTAACACCTGTCCCTAGGTCCAGAATGGCTACTTGACCTTCCTCTGTCCAAATTCTGTCGGGCATTGGTGTTATTGTTTGCTCTCTTGTTACCATCCTGGTTCACTCTTCCTCTTTCTTGAGTGTTGGGTCCCCTCTTAAGATTCCTTATCTGTCGATTGTTTCCATTGTTGTTCCTTTGGAAGTTTCTATTTCCAAAATTTGGTCAGTTATTTACATTTTTATGGAAGTTCCCCAACTGTTGCAACTTCTGCTCTTTCTTGGTCGCTTTCTCAAATACCTCTTCCATAGTCAGTGGATTATGAATATCCACTTCTGCTCCTATATGGGTTCTCAAAACCAAAATGAACTTCCAGATGCGGAATCGTTCATCCATCTAATATTGCAGAACATACTTAAGGAGGTTGGTAAACTTCTCCCAGTATTGAGTTACCGACATTCCACCTTGAGTTAGGTTCTGAAATTCAGTCATCTTCTTATCGAAGAATAACTGAGGAAGCCACCTCTTCCTAAAGGATTGCAAGAATAATTCCCAAGTGATATCTCTTGGTTGCAATTTCCTTTCAGACTTTTCATTATCCCACCAAGTAGCAGGTTCGCCAAAAAGCTGATAAGCAACCCAAATTGCCTTGGTTTCATTAGACATGTTGTGGAGACCAAAATATTTTTCCATTTCTATCACCCATGCCTCTGCACCATCACCAATAGTTTTTCCATCAGACTTCAGTGGGGCTTTTCTTTTTAGGTCGTTAGCCAGCTCTTCTTCAATCCTTGCTTGGTTATCTGGTTGCTCTTCAACCCTTGAAGCTTCTTGTCGGACTTCTCCGACCCTTCGAACCTCCTATTCAAGTTAATTCATTTTGGCACTCTGCTAGTTCAGTAAATCAAGGATTTGGTCCAGCCTTTCATTCCCATTACTAGACCCCGCCCTTGTGGTCATTGAGGCCATTGTTATTCAACAATTTCTGCCTCAGGGAAATGTTGATATTTCTTAGCGAAAAAGAGGAATATTTGCAAAGTTATGATTCTCATAACTTCTATTTAATCAATGCTCCCTAAAATCTACCCTTACAATATAACTATAGAGATTAATATCCATATTTACTACTAGAAGGAAACAATATAGAACTATAATAAGGCATAGTTAGATAATTTACAAATCTATTTCTTCCAAGTTTATAATATAAGCTAAGGTCCAAAGTTACATATTTATAATCATAGGAAAAACATAACATTCAGCTCAAATTTATTATAGAAAGAAAGACATCTTTATTTATTAATAATAAAAGTGTTATCACATAATGCATCACTCTTCTGGAGGAGTCATGGGAGTATATCCTTCAGACTCACTAGAACTTAGGGGGGTATAACCTTCAGATTCATTATCACTCAGTGGAGAATATTCCTCGGACTCATCGGAGCTTATCACAATTGGCCTAATTGGAGAATATTCTAACTCAGGCTCCTCTTCCTCTATAGAGACAATCTTTTTAGCAAGGGATTCAGTAGGGCCTATTACTATCTCAACACTTTCTTTCTCTTCAGAAACTGGTTTCACTTCGGGAGGAACATTTTCCTCCTCACTGATCCATCCTCCACTTGGATGGTTATCCATAACAGGTATGATAGGAGATATTGGATCCTTCTTGACCCTCATATAGTGAGCATATCCAGCTACTGACTTACGAGCTATTTGCTTAGTACACACCATCTCTGTAAGTTTCAACACAAAACTATTATTCTCCAAATTCAACTTGCGAAGTGACTCATAGGTCCTAGTGTTATATAACCTATGCTCTGATGCCAAAATGTAAAGACGTAAATTAACTATAGGACATAATCTACTCTTTATTCATAAATAAACTCATAGGTCAATTAAGAAGTCTATTTCATCATAATATAAAGTAATATCAATAAGTTGATAAAACAATCATAGATATCAAAGAGTTAAATACAATTTTCATGTAAAATAAAAGATACAAATTTCTCAATATATATATCCTTATTCCCTACTTAGGCTTTCATATTTCCTTAAGTAATATACAAATATAAAGAAGGCGAGATACATCTGTCGATCTCCATTCTGAGTCACTCCCTTTCAGTCCTTTGAATGAAGATGAGAACAAGATTCAGGCACTTTTTCCGCCCAACCTTGAAGCTTACGCTTCCCCGGAATTCTTGGTCAATCAAGAATACCCAACCCTGCACAAATTGTTTTAACCAAAGAATTCGAAAGACAATAGGGAATTTGGTGCTTGCCTAGATGATACAAGCATTTTCATTTTCCTAATTCTATTAAGAAACAAGCATTATCATGCAAGGATATGGTAGAGAGCATAAAATAAAGAATTCCATCTATTTCTATTGATAATTCAAATGATTACTCGGCCGAATATAATGCCATGCATAGCAAAAATAAATAGTTGGAAAAGCAACTATTCTCTCTAAGATTCCATATTCGGCACCCATCTCGGAAGGTAACTTTCTATACAAAAGTCTTTCCATAGCTTGGTTCCCACAAACAAGAATACATTTTAAGAATACAATCTTTTGACTAATTGAAATAACATCTTCGCTATTACTTTCGTAAAATAAACACTATTTCATCTATTTCACCTAATTGAATACAATCTTTCGAATTTGAAAATCAAATATAATTTCAACAACATTATTTGAGTAAATACAAAGTAAAAAGAAGGTGTATCACAAGTATGATTTTCTTTCATATAAAGGAGTAAAGTATGAGTACACATTCCTTAATTGAAAATCTAACCTAATTCATTTGACAGTAATCACTATCCTTAAATAATTAAATTAACCATCTTAACTATTTCAACATATATTTCTTCTAATGATTTCTTTCTTCATCTTTTCAAGGAATAATAACACATATTCAATAAAACAAATAACATATGGAAAATCATAAAAGAAATCATATACTACATACAAAGCTTTAATTCTCTAACTTTCTTTATTGCAATTATAACCAAATTAAATAAGATTCCAACCTCTTTACACTTGAAAGTGGTTTTGAAATATCTGTCGTGCCTCCTCTAAATGGATCTACGTCTTCCTTGATGCTCAAAAATCTATCACCGATCTCTTATCCTTCTTCTAACTTTGCTCTAAAACAACTCTCTCTCTCTCTCTATGCAATTCTATCTTAATATCTTTCTATCTGCTCTGCTATTTTCTATCTCTTTTTCTTCCTCTCTCTATGTCTCCTTTCCTATCGATCCTATGCCTCTATTTATTCTAAATTTCCCCTATGATATCTCCTAAGTTTGAGGCTCGGTTATGGTTATCAAAATTTGTCTTTTCCTACATTTTGATAGGTCTCCAACTTAACTATCTCACGTCTTCATTGTGCTATCAGTTTATCTATATCTCTAGTCTACACGTCTTGGAGAGATCGAAGTTTTAATTACATCTTTTGCAGTTGTGGAGGATGAGTCGACTTCTTCTCACCGTGGATCGTGGAGTTTGTAGTTGTCTAGCGTCTACATTTCGAACTCTATGGCACCACGTCAAACTATTCTCTACTGATGGTAGATGAAATGGTTACATTACTACCAAATTCCTCTACTAAACCATCGGGTAGCATGCAACATTGGATTCTACTACAAACACTTAAGTGTTTGTTATGTACATGATTATCGCCATCGTTGCCAAGTCTGTTCCATAGTTATCCATGTCGATGACCTGCCAAACTCTAAGTCTACGTTTACTATTAGTTGAGGTGCCAGGTCGACCACCTTCATCGACATCCTCTGTTATTGTGGGTTGTATGCCAAGTCAACTAGTTTAATCGGCTCGACCACCGTCCACTGGTTTAGTAACTATCACTAACTTATAACCTGCCACCTTTTTAGTAATATTAAATATATATATATATATAATATATAAATATTATATATTACATGTTATATTAAAGAAATCAATAAAAAAAAAGATATATAATCTAAATTATATATATGTATAATCAAAAATACATTATTTCGAATTGAAAAGATTATATAATGATAAAATAATCACTCAAGTGTAATTTAAATATTCACACACATAATTCATAATCACCTTTGTATATATACGATCGAATCAAAGTTATCTAACTAATATGTATATAAAAATTGTCTCATTGTAAACAAAACGATCATTAATAAAATTACATTCTCTTATACAAGGAGCATTATATCATCCTATATAAGGAACGTTAAATAGTTAAATCACTAACTCTTTTCCATAATATTTAACTTATAAATAATCATCGAATTTATATGCATACTAAATTTATACAATTACCTAATCGACGAGACCATAATACGTATTTCTCAACGAACAAAATAATCAATTTCATACCATTGAAATCATGTCGACATAAAGTTTGCATTCTAAATCAAATTTAATAAAAATGTTAACTCGCTAATTAATTAACCCTAATTTTCAACTATTGAACATTTTCAAATATACAATTAACATAACGACTAATTTTTACTCAAATCATTTCAATTTAAGATAAGCATCGACAAAGTCACAATTCAAACAATGATGCCTTAACAAAGTCATATTTGGACAAACAATTTTCTATTGTGGTGTGTGAGATTTCCCCTAGTCTACTGAAGTCATAAGTTAAAAACAACTCTACCCGAGTCATGTTCTCGCCTTCAACTTTGTTCACTTGTCCCTGCATCACTTCCACTCAATAATTCATCAGCATTTACAATCCCCAATTAAGATAATACTAGTTATCGAATTACATATTGCATGAATAAATTGCATACATCATTTCCTTACAATTGAATTATCATAAAAATGAATGCTCATATCTGTTTCAATTTCAATGCATAAATAAAAACCTACATTACATCTCTTAAATACACATTATCAAAAATACGGTTCGTGAGAATAGGTAACTACTCTAATAGCCTGCTTTGTGATTTTACAGGGTTTGTCTATCCATAGGAATTCATCATGGATATGGCTTAGTACACACCTCAACCATTCGGGCTCATCAAATACTAGGAAATGAATGAACGTAATGAAATCCTTTTCCTCCAATATTAAAATATGATTTCGGACTACCAACATCATCAACTATGTGTTTAGCATATAGGGATAGCATGTCTGAATTCTCCAATTCTTCAATGTTACAATGTATGTAAGCCCTAATATCTTCGTTGTGTAAAACTTCGTACAATACAGAGGAAAATGCACCATTCGGATCATCTCCTATTGACTTAAATGGATGCTTCTTAAATATAGGCCTTTCCCTTTCAGTAATTTCCACAACAAGAGAGGTCAAAATACCAGAAGATGATGCCATTATGAAAATTAGGGTATGAACAAATAGCTTTGAATGTGGGTAAATACCTTTCCAATCTCAACCAGATGCCAAGAATCTCCGTCGGATCACTACAAACTTGAATTTTACTTCTGAATCTCTTTCACTTTGCTACTTTGAACTCTCTCTTTGTTCATAATGAGAGAAATTAATAGAGAAATGTTTTTTTATCTTCAGAAAACCTAACTTTTAGTTGTAATAAATGCATAACCCTAAAAGCTTCTGGATACCTTGTTTTGCATCAATTCACTCACCAGATTCTCAATCATCATGAATTCTTCCGGATAACATATGGACATCTAATCTAGATCTTCTGCAACCTTCTATAACTGATTATAGATTTGTGCAAGGGGGTTCTATGGATCTACATGATAATCTACCCCCTAAGGCCAAAATGTCTTAGTTACCGGATGAGGTTCCAGCACTGGAATCAGGTGTGGAGCCATTTACTGCATTAGGATCTTCTTTCTTCACCCACATCTTCTTATGCTGATCTTTGATCTCATCTACCTTTTCTTTACCCTTTTCATCTGATTGGTTCTTGTTTACTAGACCATTATTACTCATGTTTTTACTTTTGCAAAAAATTTCAATGTGACCGGATCTATTGCATGCATAATAGACAAGATTTTTTTGCATAGGCCTGAAGTTCATCTAATTAGGTCTCATCCTACATTGGTTATAGATATATCCAAATGTTCCACAAGCATAGCATCTCTTATTCTAAAAAATTGCATATTACTGTTCTGCACATGTTTGACTTATTACCAAAGTTGTTGCATATGAAACATTGACCATAAAGGTAGGTCCATTATTCATCTTACTTCTACATTGACTTTCCATATGATCAAAATTATCCCAAACAAAACATTTACCATTGAATTTATAGGCATTAGGTTGTCTTGTTGGAGCTCTCTTTCTCTTTTGTTGATGATTACTTTGACCAAAAGTGGAGGATTCTCCTTTCTCAAATCTAATTCCTCGCATATCTCTCCCGTGTCTCTAACTTTCTAGCATCTCATCCAATCGGGCTGAACTAGATTTGAATTTTTTTTTGTACTCATTAGCTGTAGTTAGCTCATCTCTCAAAATTATGATGTCATTCAAGTTCTTGTGCATCATTCTTTGTTTGCACCAATTCAAGCTTCAAATGATCATTCTCATATGTCAATCTACAACACTCATCAGATATGTCATTTAGTGACCGAGTTAAGGTTTCTTCATTCTTCTTCTAGTCTTCAATCTTCTTTGTTAGCTTCATTACAATAGATTACTCTCATTCTTCATAATTGCATTCTCCCTAGCTAGTTTCTCACATTCATCTGTCTTTTCTTGTAGGCCTTGATTGTCTATGCTTTGTTCTTCTTTCCCCTTCAGCTTATCCATCAACTCCTTTCTCTTTTCTCTAGAAGTTCTCACTTGATCTTTCAATGTCTCAATGAAGTCTTTAGTTGCATTCAGATTTCTTTTCATGGAACTTACTTCCTTTCTTGCTACATCAAGATCTTCATGTGCCACACTAAGCTATCTTTGTAAACTAGAGTCCATTGATTCAATCTCCTGGATCCTCTTCAAGCTATTAGGGTTCCTTAGAGGAACTAGGCTCTGATACCAATTTTTGCAATCAATAAACACTTTGAGGGGGGCGAGGTGAATCAGTGTTTTATAATTTGCAAACTTATTAAGCTGATTATTAAACCACCAGATGCACAAGAAAGAAAGTGTAAAGAAGAAATATAAAATAATTAACCATGCAACCATAACACTAATATTTTTACATGGAAACTTGGAAAGGGAAAAAGCACAGTAGGATTTGAACCCACAATATTATTATACTATGGCCATTAGTAGAACAATATTACAAAAGGGGAATGGGCTTGCATTCAAGAACACTGGCTAGAGCTCACTGCTCAAATACAAAATAGGGTTGCAATCTTAGAGGACTCATTGTCCTACAAATGAGATATAAGGGTAAATACAATGATTGAAATGGTATATAGCATCTACAAATGTCAGGAATCAGTCCTGGTTAAGCTCAAAATGATCCACTATCACTTAGATAAAAAATTGTTTTGTTCTGTTCTACTACCAAATATCAGATCACCATAACTCAAGATGCACATGTGAAACTACACTCAATCGCTCCCAAAACAATTTTACACACATATGATCTACCAAAATGATCATCCAAGTTGATCTTATATATCTGTATCGCCAAAATAGATCTTCAACAAGTTGGCTTCACAAAACTGCAAAATGTGAAATGTGTAATCTCAAATTGACTCAATCCATCATAAATTCATATACTGGACCTAAAACATATGATCACAAGCTTCACACGCAATGACACAAACTCCTCGAACACAACACCAATCATGGAAATCATCCCTACAATTTCGCAACACACATTACCCAACCTGTCCACACAATAGGTTTGCTCTTCTAGAATCACCAGATACTGGACCAAGAATCATACACTAGAATTGACACCGGAGGCTATAATTACAAGGTGATCTTCCTTAACCAATCGACTATCCCAATCACAGAAACTAAAACTACATCACCAAAAATGAGTTGTGATCACTTAATCCATACATTATGTTCACACTCTACCAGACTTATGGGTAAGTGCACAAAGATGGTGGTCAAAAAGCGGGGTATAAGTGGACACTTTTTTTTTCTGAAATTAGGTGAACCTGAACTTGGAGGCAAATTTGAAAGTCATCCACTCAAGATATGAAGATAATCAAAGAACGAATATTGTAGTACTCTGAATCTAGTTTCCACACTACTAAATTTTTTCAAAATTGGATAAGATTAAGGGGGTCAAATCCTTTGCGCATGAAAAACTGACCCTGATTGTTTCTGAAAAACATAACATAGTGTCTGACGTGCGCATGAAAAAATTCATAGTTAGTGTATGCGGGAAAAGTGGGCAAATAAAACTAAATATATGAAAATATGTTAGAATACTAGTCCACACACACACACAGGACTTCTTGATGCAAGCTATGGAGTAACGTAGTGTTACTCAGCTTCCCAAGGAGGGTCCCATGGTTCTCTATCTCACAATGTCCCTCAAACCAACGTTTTGCTCTCAGATTACTGAGCAAAATGGTTTAGGGATGGCAAATCTGAGAACGAGAGAGGTTTTTAACTGATTTTAGTATGAGATGTGTTGTAAGCTATGTATGATGCTAAAATGCAATAAACTAACTATAAGATGACAAGATTAGTATAAATACTATCCTAGCATACTATATTTAGTCTATAATCGAGCTAAATGATAAAGAAGGTAATCTAAACATGCATATTTGATCTAAAAGAGGCTAAATGAAGAGCATAAAGCTGATGAAAAAGCTTGAGAGTATTTGAGCATAAGTATAATGCTTCAAATTTGAAAGATGATTGTTTAAAATGGAGGAATGAGAGCTCTATTTATAGCACAAACAGGGCAATGGATGGTCAGGATTGAAAGGTTTAATCAAGGGCCAAGTTTGAAAGTTGGGGATCCATGTGCACAATTGGCACCAATGATATGGTGACAAATGTTAACACAGGATTGGGTTGAAAGAAGAGGTTGGAGGCATTAAAGGCCTGAGAAGACCTCATGGTTATCTAAAGGCTAAGGGTCAAGTCTAAGTTAGGTTTACCCACTGGATTAAGAGTTAATCCAAGGATAAACCTTTGTGCAAATGATTAAGAGATAATCATGGTCAAAGCATTAATGGCCTGATGAGACCCTTGGATTGGATAGAGGTTGAGTCAAAACAAATGTTTTAACCATGTGGGGAGGTTTGAATTAACCATTAATGGTTATTGGAGACTTTGGGGATTAAGTGGTTGAAGAGTGGAAGCCTTTAATGGTTTTCAAAGACTTTAAGGGTTTTAGTGGTTGAAGGTTGAAAACCTTCAATGGTTATCAAAGACTTTGGGCCATTTGAGAAGTGACCTCCCTTTGCTTAGGGATGTGACAAAATTTAGAGGAGGGTTAGGTTAATTAGAATCGATTAGAAGATTCTAGAAGGGATTAGGAAGGGGTTTGGGATTTTGCAAGTGGATGGGGGATAATAGGATTTAATTGAATTATTTGATTTTCATTCAATTTGGTTGTAATTAAATAAATTTGATTTATTCAATTTAGGATAACTATTTAATTAAATTTGAATTTAATTAAAAGTGGCTAGGGGGATTTAATTGAATAAAATGATTTATTCATTAAATGGGTATAGTGAATTTAATTTAAATAAATTGAGTAATTTATTTAATTAAATAGAAGAACGTGGATAATTTAATTAAATTGGATTTCATCAAATAGAAAAATGAACATAAAATATTCATTTAGGAATATGGTCATTTTTATACGTCTACATTTTGCCCCTCTTTGAAGTGACGTGTGTGCACATGTTATTTCAAAGAAAATGATGTCCTATTATGATTTATGATCAAATGCAATTTTTTTTGTGTTGCTCTTTTGATTTGTCAGTCGTGCCCCAGATTTGATGTGATGTGTGATGCCCCCTCGGGAGATGAATCAATATATTTTTTTTGGAAAATTTCTGATTTAAATTGATGACGTTCGTATGATGTGTAGGATTTCATGCGTGTAGTAAGTGTGTAAATTGATTCATCTCTCGATAAATTACAAATGTTTTGGCATAGGGGAGAGCGCGACTATATTACAGGCCCAGTTAGCTAACCCTAATTTCATTTTCCTCCTATAAAAGGGGAAAAGGGCTTGATTTAAAGTTATTTGTGCTTTGTTGACTTTGAAGAAAAGAGAATTTTCTCTGGAGAGAAAATGCCTATTCCCTATCACAGACACCGTTTCGAGCGCGTTCGGAGGTACCGGAGACCAGTAGCGCGTGGACCACCAGTAAGTCAACCCTTTTGACCCCTTTTTGATTTTTGATTTTGTTGTTTTTAGGTGTTTTTTGAATTTTCAAGTTCGGACAAATCGTTTTAGCGCGTCTAGGACGTAGATTAGCGCATACGAAGTACACAGTAGCACATAGAAGTCAATTTAGGGGTTGCGTCCGAAACAATTTTGGTAGCGCATAGGTCACCTGGGTTAGCGCGTCCACGTAGAATAGCGCAGGTAATGCGTTTAGTAGCGCTTTAGAGGAACAGGGTAGCGCGTAGGACTAACCTAGCGCATAGGAGTCGCAGAAGCTCGCATGAAACAGGGAGTTTAGCGCGTAGGCATAACCTAGCGCATAGGGCTGAAAGGGTAGCGCCTAGGCAAAGGGGTTTAGCGCGTAGGATGAACCTAGCGCATAGGATGAAAAGAGGAGCGCTTAGGGAGGATAGATTAGCGTGTAGACAGAGTCTAGCGCATAGGGTAGTTTGGGTAGCACAAGGGAGGAAAATCTTAGCGCGTGGACAAAGTCTAGCGCATAGGCTAAATTAGATAGCGCATAAGTAGAAAAGGGTAGCGCATAGATAAAATCTAGCGCAGAAGGCAGATAGACTAGCGCATAGGACAAGCAGCCTAGCGCGTGGGTATGTTTTAGCGCATTTCAGGTCTGTTTTAGCGCATCCATGAAAATTTTGTGTTTTGGGCAGATTTTGAAAAGTTGTGTTTTTGCGTGCCTGTCGTGTTTTTGATGTATGTATCCAAGATGAGTATTTGTATAACTTGTTTTGATGTGCAATTTTCCAAGTTATGTATAGATATCAAGCTGTTTGTGTTGATCAGAACATGATTATTTGCGTTGTCTATTTTAAGTTCAAATGTGTATGAAAGCTTGAGTTGTTTTACAAGCCGATATGGGTTGGAAACTTGAGTTCTTTTACAAGTTTTGATATGGGTGGGAAACTTGAGTTGTTTTACAAGTTTGTGATTGTGGTACTTGAGTTGTTTTACAAGTTTTGATATGGTTTTTGAGAACTTGAGTTGTTTTACAAGTTGATATGAAATGATAGGATTTTGAACTTGATGTAGATGAGCAAATTTGTTTCATGTTTTTGATGTAAGTTTGATTTTGATATCTTTGTATTGATGTGGAAACTGATATTGGATATGTTTTGTTTGTTGACAGGAGCGATTGGGTATTGTGCAGTCGAGGGAGAGATTCCCGAGACCATGGACGCTGATACCACGTCTGTCACAGGCAGACTTGGATATTATTGAGCGATGCGGATTGACCTCACTTCTAGATATGCCTCGGTTCACTGTGAACCGGGGACTGTTGACATCTTTGGCAGAGAGGTGGCACAGTGACACGAACACCTTTCATTTTGCCACGGGAGAGATGACAGTGACACCAGAGGACTACTATCGTATTCTACGTATTCCTGTGGTAGGAGCTATATTACCCTACAAGCAGACGGAGGAGGGCGGCACAGAGGCACTGCGCCAGATATTCCATGATGAGAGTGTCTGCGGCTATGAGATACCGTGGCAGGAGTTCCTGGATTTAGATTATGCACCGCTGCCATCTGTATTGGCAGGATTCATTGGAGGATTCCTTTGTCCTGATCGCAGGTCAAAGGGATTTTCAGTGGGATGGGGGCTGGTTCTGGAGCAGATGGTCACATAGGGCCGGAGATTTGCATGGGGGTCAACGATGTTGGCCGACCTCTACAGGAGCCTGGACGAGGTAGTATACCTTGGATATGGGAGTTTATCAGCAGGGGTGACCCTATTACAGGTATGGTGCTGGGAGCACATTCCAGCAGCGAGGCCACTGGCAGACAGGGATAGGCCCGTAGGGGCAGCTTATGCTTATGGTTATAGAGGCCTAGTTGTCCAGCGTAAGCTGGGCAAACTAGAGCACTGGAGGAGGGTGTTCGACGATATAGATACGGTCACCTGGAGACCGTATACAGACTGTGAGGTGTGGGCTGAGGATGGGATGGAGATGCCTTTCGTGTTTATGATGAGGTATCTGATTGGGAGGATGCCATTTGTTATAGAGAGGTTTCTGGTTACCCGAGTTTTGCGACAGTTCGGGAGGCAGCAAGGGATTCCGCAGGGAGCATGCTTGTATGCACGGCGGCAGCAGGATGTGGCCGATTGGGGGCCGACCATTGACAGTGCTGTGGCCATTAAGGAGTTTACAGGGTTGGCCAGACAGATCTGGGACTATGCCCCAGAGATACAGGAGCTGGGATGATAGAGGAGTTCGCTCGTTTATTTGCGGCTCGGGCCGTGGCTAGGATCTCAGATCCAGAGGAGATGAGATCGGCATTCGATTCAGATGGAGAGGAGGGAGACGGGGGAGATGATGGGGATGATGGAGGAGATGGAGGAGATAGAGGGAGGAGGAGAGGTAGAGGTGTGCAGAGGGCAGTACAACAAGGCAGGATTGAGAGGGGGAGAGGAGGATTGGCCATTGGGGACGGGAGAGAGGGTAGAGTGACGGAGGTGCTGGCGGCAGTGGGAGGAGAGGAGGAGGTGGGGAGGCCAGTACAGAGGAGGAGGATAGATATACTCCCACCTCCTATACCCAGGACAGGCCGAGTGGGAGGGGTTCCTCCAGCACAGGGACCACTGCGGGTTCGAGTGCTGGGTCATGTAGAGGATGCACAGATCTGGACCCTACAGATTACTGTGCAGCAGCTGCAGGCACAGATTTTGACTTATCAGCGACAGATTTCGCAGCTGACCGTTGAGAGAGATACGGAGATAGAGCGGCGGGGTCGAGCGGAGGAGGCCTTGGTGAGTGTACAGAGAGCAGCGACGGGTGGTCCATTGAGAGACACCCTGAGAGAGCTGACCTGGAGAGTACAGGAGGTCGAGTATTATAGGCGGCATTATGAGGATGCAGTGCCCAGAGAGCAACGTGTAGCGAGTTTTGCACAGTCGAGATCGAGTCGATCTCGAACTGCTGGGACACGATCTGAGAGCCGAGGAGTGACAGGGCCAGCGAGACAGGACCCTCCTGCAGATCCAGGGGCGAGTGTATCTGGAGCTAAGCAGGATCCTCCTGGAGATCCAGGGGCAGGTGCATCCGGAGCGAGACCATCACCGTCAGGGGATAGTCACACTTGAGAGACATGGTCTCCATTGTATTTTTGGATTTTTGCATTCTTTGTACTGGACATATTTTTGAGACACATTTTGTAGACTTTGATCATTTTCTGAGAGATATATATATATATATACGGAGCACCATTTTTGATCAATGTGATGTGTTTATGGATGCATTTTATGTGTGCTACTTCCTTTTATGTAATGATGTAATGCTTACATATATGATGTATGTTTTTATATGCTATGAGATGTATCTTGAAAATGAGATGTATGATTTAATATGTTGTTATATGTAATATGAAATGATGTAATAATGATGTAATAATGATATGGGATAATAGTGTAAAATGATGTGCGACTAATTTGTAAAATGAAATGCAACTAATTGTAAAATGAAATGCAACTAATTGTAAAATGAAATGCAACTAATTGTTTTTGGAGCATCTCTCATTCTGTATTTGCCATCCGATATAACCATTTATTTGCTTTCTTTGTAAATATCATCATGGAGCTTTTATCGATTTGTGGATATGTTGAAAATTTATACAAGCATAATGGTATAATTGAACCATAATGACCTGAGTAAAATTTACATGATATTTGATTTTGCAAGATAGCACAAGCGTCAAGGTATAATTAAACCAGGACGACCTGAGTGCGTATTGCGTAAACATACAAGATTAGATCAGTTATATGCGTGAAATGGAATCAGGCCTTCAGTGATATGGATCACGTCTCGAGGCAAATATTCACACAATACAAGTGATCGTCTCCCAGACAGAAGACTAAGAAAATGTTGGAAGTTCCTCATGATCTCTGGCTGTGAAGCTTTTGATGAGATAAGGAAAAGATTCCAATTTATTTAAAAAGTTCAAAATGCAAAATAATCAAGACTTTAATGCGATAATGCAACATTCAGTACTTCAGAAAATCATCCATCCTTAAGTTTCTTGTGTATTGTTCGTGTTTGGTATTGTTTGTGATGAAGCGTAGTTGTGTTTGTTGGATGTCCTGTGTCGGATTTTTGCAATAGTTGGAATATCTTGAATGTTTGCAAGTGTTTGAATAATTTAATGTCCCTAGATGAGTGTTCCTCTGGATATGAGTATGTACAGTGATTTCCAAGCCATGGTGAAATGCGGTAGATGAATAACTCAGGATGGTGACTATGCCAAGTATGTCCTGGATAGATATATGCTAAGTGTCGGGCGATGGCCGAGAGTGTTTTGATGGATAAAATGGCATGGATATAGATAAAGAAGCCGGTCTTTCACAAGGGCGCCTGTTTACCAGGTTTTCACCATTTGTTTTTATTGTACTTTGTATTTTTGCTTTTTCTGGATTTTTTTGATTTTTTTGTTTGTTTGTTTTTGGCTTTTTCCGTGCACTAGGCTACCTTAAGTATAGTACTTCTTTAGATGAATGCTGTTAGTTGGATCATCAAGCACATCTCCTTCAAAATTTGTTAGCTGATAGGCACCTGATCCATAGACTAAAATGATGACATAGGGACCCAACCAGTTAGGTTCAAATTTCCCTTTCTTTTCTCTATCTTGCTGGTTTCTTGGATTTTCTTTTAGGACTAGATCACCAACCTTGAAGTTGCGAGGAATGACCTTATGATTGTAGCTCCTACACATGCGTTGCTGATATGCTTTGAGATGAGTATAAGCATGTTGGCGTCTTTCATCTAATAGTTCCAGTTCTTGCAGTCAATTAACTCGATACTCTTCATCGGGGATCAAACCTTTCAAAGAGACTCTAAGAGATGGAATTTCTACCTCCAAGGGTAAAATAGCCTCTGATCCATATACCAATGAATATGGTGTTGCCCCTGTAGGTGTGCGAATGCTGGTCCTGTAGGCCCAAAGTGCTGGATTGAGTTGTACGTGCCAATCTTTGCCGGCATCATTTACTATTTTCTTGAGAATTTTTAGGATCGTTTTGTTAGATGCTTCTGCCTGACCATTCCCTTGTGGATAGTATGGTGTAGAAAACCGATGTTGGATTTTGAATTTTTCACATAGTTCTTGCACATCTTGGTTTTTAAACGGTCGTCCATTATCTGTGACGATTGAACTTGGAATACCATATCTGCAGATCAGATAATTTAGGATAAAAGAGGCAATTTGTTTCCCAGTCACTGTGGTCATGGGAACTGCCTCGATCCATTTGGTAAAGTATTCTGTTGCAGTTATAATGAACTTGTGTCCATTTGAAGATGAAGGATGTATTTTCCCTACCAGGTCCAATCCCCACTGACAAAATGGCCAGGATGTGGTAAATGGTTGCAGTTCCTGTGCTGGTGCATGTATCAGATTGCCATGGATTTGGCATTTAGGACATTTTTTGGTGAAATGAGATGAGTCTTTCTCCATTGTAGGCCAGTAATATCCCATTCGTAGAAGCTTTTTAGCAAGAGTAGTGCCACTCGAATGTGTGCCACAAATACCTTCATGAAGCTCGTGTAAAGCTGAATCAGAATCATTATGATCAAGACAACGAAGAAGAGTACCATCTAGACCTCGACGATATAAGGTATCAGCGGTAAGGGTGTAACGGGCAGCTTGTCGGATAAAGTTACATTTTTGGTTACGGGATTGGTCAATGGGTAAGATATTATGCTTGAGATAGTCGTATATTGGTCCATATAACGGAGAATCTGAACCGGTTAAGGCATATATAACATGGGATTCAGAGTGGTCATAGGCGGGGGAGAACAGTTGCTCTACCAGGAACTCATAACGACTCTGTTGCTCAAGAATTTGTAGTAGTGAAGCGATTGTAGCCATTGCATCGGCTGCTTTGTTGTTCAACCTTGGTATTTGCTCAAAGGTGATATGCACAAAATATTGTTTGAAGTCATCCACCATGCGTTTTTAAGGTAGTAGCTTGTCGTCCTTTGTCTGATAGTTGTTGTTGATTTGATTGATGACCAATTGTGAGTCTCCATAGACTTTTAATTCTGTGATTTTCCATTCGACGACCATTTTGATGCCGATGACCAGTGCTTTATATTCAGCCACATTATTTGTGCATGGAAACATAAGTCTGTATGATTTTGGCATAGTGTGTCCTTCAGGAGTGATGAACAGAATGCCGGCACCTGAACCATGTTGAGTATAGGATCCGTCAAAGTATAGGGTCCATTGTTTAGTAGTAAGAACAAGTACATCCCTGTCTGGAAATTCAACCTCCATGGTTTGTTTGCCTGGTAGCGGTGCTTCGGCCAATTGATCTGCAATTGCTTGTCCTTTGATGGCTCGTCTTTCTGTGTATTGGATGTCGAATTCACTGAGAATCATGACCCATTTAGCCAATCGGCCTGTAAGAGCAGCTTTGCTGAGTAGATATTTGAGAGGATCAATTTTTGCAACTAGCTTTATGGTGTGTGCGAGCATGTAATGTCAGAATTTCTGAGATGCAAAGACTACTGTTAGGCAAGCTTTTTCAATAAATGTATAGTTGAGCTCATAGCCATTCAATGTTCTACTGATGTAGTATATGGCATGTTCCTTTCCCTGTTGATCTTCTTGTGCCAATAGTGCCCCCAGTGAAATATCTGTTGTTGAGATATATAGAATAAGTGGCTTTCCGGCAACTGGTGGTACTAGAACTGGTGGATTCATCAGGTACTGTTTAATTTGGTAAAAAGATTCTTCACACTTAGCCTCCCATTTGAAGGGTACATTTTTGTGTAGCAAATAGTTAAATGGTAGACTTTTATCTGCTAGCTGAGCGATGAATCGCCGGATTGATTGAAGTCGTCCCTGTAGAGATCTGAGTTGACTGATATTTCGTGGTGGTGGCATTTCCATGATGGCTTGTACCTTTGCTGGATCAACTTCAATACCTTTAGCTGATACTATGTAGCCTAGTAACTTGCCTGATGTAACCCCGAAGACACACTTCTTAGGGTTGAGTCGGACTTGGAATTTTTGCAATCGATCAAAGATCTTTGTTAGGATGCCGAGATGTTCAGCTCTGGTGAAGGATTTTGCTAGTAAATCATCCACATAGTCTTCCATAAATGTGTGCATCATATCATGGAAGATGGTTGTCATTGCTCTTTGATAAGTGGCCCCTGCATTCTTTAAGCCAAAAGGCATGACATTCCAACAGTACGTCCCCCAAGGACAGGTGAATGTTGTTTTATCTTGATCTTCAGGAGCTATCTTAATTTGGTTATAACCTGAGAAACCATCCATTAGTGAGAGCATTGCATGGCCTGCTGTGAGATCTACAATTATATCAATACTTGGCAGAGGAAAGTCATCCTTTGGGCAAGCTTTATTGACATCTCTGAAGTCAGTACATATTCTTATACTACCATCTGGTTTTGAGACTGGAACAATGTTGGAAATCCATTCTGCATAGTCAATAGGTCGAATGAATCCGACATCTAATAATTTCTTTAATTTTGTTTTGACCATGAGTGCTATCTGTGGATTCATCTTTCGTAGTTTCTGCTTGACGGGCTTGACTCCTGCAGAGATGGACAAGTGATGCATGATTAAGTGTGGATCTACTCCGGGCATATCAGCATATGACCAAGCAAAGTTGATTTGTTGTTCTTTAAAGAAGATGATGAATGCCAATCTTTCTTCTTCTGTTAGAGATTCTGCAAGATGTATATTTCTGGCTGCTTCTGTAGTACCAATGTTGATTGATTGAGTGGGCTCAATCAATATGGGCGATCGCTCATGAAAGTGCTCAGGAAGAGTGTCAAGTCTCCCATCGTTAGGTGCCTTAAAAAGGTTTTCACCCTCCGATACGTCCTTTATTTTTACTTTTTTATGATCCAGAGCTGCCATTGACTGGTTTTCAGCATTAGATCCATCATTTGATGTATTTTTGCGACTGAGAGACTTGGCACTCCCTGATTGACAGATATCATTATTTTGTTCACTGGTAGAGCCTGTTTCTGGATTTACGGTACATAGGAAATGGACAATAGATGCATCATCTAGGAAAATAGGTATATCAATTGTTTCAGGTTCGTTCCAGTTGATTAGATCAGGAAAGACAAGTGGTAATGAATCATGGGGTGGGTCAAGTTCAGCTACTGTGAGTGTTAGGATAGAGTTGTCATCGTGATGGGTCTTGTTTTTAAAGAAGTCTAAGGTTTTCTCGAGGTCTTCGATGGTATCATCTTCTACATAGACTTGTTCGTAATATTTCTGTTTGCTTTCCTGAACGTCATAGATATGTTGTGGTCCAAATTCAAGAGGTCTATCTTCTGCGTTATGTTCTTCTTGAGAAACGGATATGAAATCAGCATCATCTGGGATATTTGTAGTAGTATCAGAGCAAGCACCCCATTCATATTCATTTGAATCTGTCTCATAGGCATCCTCCTAGATTCTATCTGTGCTGTAAACAGGGGTGTTGTATGGTGAAAACAAATCTTTGATGATGGATACTATTTTGATATTCTGTGTTGATTCTATATCCGATCCATCTTCTACAGTCTGGATTTGTTCATAGATTGTGCTTCCTCGGGGAGGAATAATGGTTTCTTGTGATGATATGATTTGTTCTTGAGCCATTGGTGTGTGAATATGAGCCACTGCTGCAGAGATGGCCTTCTTATGATTCAAAAGCTTTCCCCGATGTATCTTCTGATCTTGACGTTCTCTTTCCTTGCGGATTGTTTCTGCTGATTCAAAGAGAGCTTCCTGCCAGGATTCTTCCTTGTATTTCTTCTTTTCCTTCCATTGAGGTTTTGCATTTGTGTGTGGCGGCCTTTTCAATAGGAAAGTGAATTTAGAACTCAATCCTGCTTTATTTCTACTAGGTTGTGAAGGAAGATCTATAGGTTCCGTAACTCCTTCTTGGCGTTTCCCAATAGGTCCTTTGCCGCCATATCCCATTTGTTTCATGATCGAGTAACCTTTTCCATACAGGTGCGTTGGTAGAACAATGTCTAGAGCGGCCGCTCTAGTAGCTTCTTCTTCATCTTTGTATAGCCAGTTAAGAACATCTTTATCTTCTGATTCATGTGCTAGAGTTCCCAATTGGATGAAGGTACCATCAAATTTAGTTATGGGCTGAGTTTCCAGATGTGTTGATTTAGAAGGTAAACCATGGGATCTAGGTGATGTTGGCAATCTGGTCAAACATAAAGGCTCCATAGAGTATTCGCCCATGCCTTGATCTTTGATTTGCATTTTCTGGTTGAAGTCTCCCCATAAGGAGTTGGATTTTGCTGTTGGTGGATCAAATGTTGAAGACCGCTGCTTTTCTCTGTTATAAGGAACCAAATTGTCTTGGGCTGCCCCCATTGCATTGCAATGTTGAAATGGATTGTGATCAGCGGATATGGAGATTTCCTGTCCATCATAAGGAAACTTGACACATTGGTGGTATGTAGAAGGTACTGCTTGCATTTCATGTATCCAGGGTCGGCCTAATAAAATATTGTAGGTGAGATCAATATCTAAGACTTGACATATAGTATCTTTTTGCACTGGTCCTACCTGAATAGGCAATATCACTGTTCCTTTAGAGGACCTTTCCTCATCATCATATGCTTTTATGGTAATCTTTTTACAAGGATCAATAGATTCTTCTGAGAAGCCTAGTGCACGGATAAGCTTTAAAGTATAGATATTAAGGCCGGCTCCTCCATCTATTAAGACTCTTTTGACACGGTGTTTGCAAACAATGACTTCAATATGTAGAGGGGTATTATGCGGATGACTTAATGAAGTATTATCATGCTCTGAGAAGGTGAGGTTATGAGATTCTGTCATGTGGGCCACCATAGCTTGGAATCTGTCTGTATCCAAATTTTGAGGTACATTTGTTTCTAATAGCGCTTGCTCCAATATGTCTTTGTGTCTTGGAGATAGTTTCAACAATTCCAGGATAGATATCTGAGCTGGAGTCTTGCACAGTTGATTAACTAAGTTGTATTGGATCTTTGGTGTGGTAGTTGGAGGTGTAGTATGTCCCTTCAAGACATATTTCTGAGTCCGGGTTGTTACATTGACAGATTCATGATCATGTTTATCTCGAATGGTTATAACATTGACTTGATGGTCTTCAGCTGATATGTGATTGATTGTATTGTTGTAGATGTGATTAATACGAGCTCCGCGTGTATCATTTGAAGTTGATGCTCCGTCTTTGTTATAATTTGGAAGAGGGTCTTTGAAGGCTTCATGATCATTATTTGTTTTGAGACCATCCACTGTTAAGTCACCTCGATCAATCATGTCTTGGATTATGTGTTTCAATCTCATGCACTCATTTGTTCTATGACCTTTGTTGCGATGAAAATCACAATAGTGTGAATCATTCCACCAAGGTGGTTTGATTGGGGGTTCATAATTGTTGATTGGAGGTAAAGAAAGAACCTTGTTTGCCAACAGTTCTTTGAATGCGGACTCTAATGATTGGCCCAATGGTGTGAAGATACGTTTATGGAAGTTATTGGTGTTGTTTCGTGGATTGTTGTTAGGCCCTGGATTTAGGTTTTTGTTCGGATTATCGTTGGTGTTGTTGGTATTGAGTTGTCCTTGAGCATTGTTTGGTGCATATGTGTTGGCACTGGGAGTAGCATTTTTAGGATTTTTCGTATTTCTTGACAAGGCAAGCACTGGCTGTTTAGATTTGGGATCATATGATTCATTGTTGCCTTCGTTTTTGTTTCGAGTCCAAAATCGAGTTTTGTCCAAATTAGTGTTGTTTTGGTTATTGTAGTTTGATGAGTTTGTTCCTTCTTTGTAGAACTTGAGTGTTCCCTTTTTGACACAAGATTCCTCTACTTGGATGCCATTTTCGATCAATTTGTCAAAAGATGATATGCATTGAAGTTTGAGTCTGTAACTCATCTCACCATTCAAGTTATCAATGAAGATTTCCATTTTCTCTTTTTCAGGAATATCTCGAGGGTATCTTGATACCATGCGTCACCAACGTTGAAGGAATAACATGAATGTTTCATTGTTTTTTTGTTTGGTGTTGCAAATATCTAACATGGTTATGGCATGTTGGATGTTGTAAGAATAATGGGTGATGAATTTGTTAACCAATTCGTCAAATGATCTAACAGGTGGTGTAATCTTAGATAACCATTCCATCGTTTGCCCTCCCAGGCTTCTTGGGAATAACCTCATCAGATAAGTGTCATTATGAGAAAATTCAAGACTCATAGTACAAAATTCTCGAACATGATCTCGAGGATCACCTTTTCCATCATATTTATCAAATTTGGGAATGTCTGAGTTTGGAGGAAAAGGTATCATGTTTAAGCTTCTGTCAAATGGATAAGGACAGATTTCGTTTATAGAATACCGCACTGTTGTCCCTTGTTGCATATCGTGTATTTGTCTTTGCAACATTTGCATTTGTTGAGTAAGAGCAACCAAGGGCGCATTATCTTGTCGAGGGAAGAGTTCTTCCCTCGTATTTGTTCTCAACTGAAAAGGTGTAGTAAATGGTATGTGTTGTTCTGGGGTTTCGAACACAGGTACTCGCATTTCTGGTATATGTTGTTCTGGAATATGTTGTTCAGGTATGCGAGTCTCTTCTTCCCTTTGTTGTTCTTGATATGTATATTGTTGAGATCCTGTTTGAAAGACGTTTGCGTCGAAATCTTCAGGAAGTTTGACGCCTTTGCTTGTAAGCATGAGTAAATATTTTTCCTTGTCATTTTCCATGAGTTTTTCGATGAGTTTTTGAAATGAAGGATTTTCTTGACATTCCTGAAGAATTGCGTCAGTAATTTCAGGATCTTCTGATGGTGGAACTTCAAAAGGATTTGATAATCGACGATTCATACTTGATTCCGCGGGTGTCTCGCTTTGTTTGTTTCGTTGAGAGCGAGTGATAGGCATTTTAATAAAAACTTTCAGTGATGAAGGGAACAAAGTCCTCGTTGATATTTTGTTCTGGCGTTGTTGGTTCTGGTCTAGATGTGTTATATGTGATGCATTCGTCGGGCAGGAATGCTGGATTGATCTTTCCTCCGCGGTTTATCTTTTGATTAAAAGCAGACTTTTGACAGTATGCTCTTGTTTTCAGGGGTTCTTTGTCAAATTCACTGGATTTGTTTTGGATATAACGTGTGACGTGATGAAGAAATACCCGATGGGATTTGAAGAGTTGACGATTGATGTATAAAAATTTATTTCTCTTGATGAATTTGGAAAAGCTAGGTTGTTGTTTCTTCAACGTGATGTTACGATAGAGGTTCTTTCTTCTCAGAATGAGGGGATTAGTCATGCATGAGTGATCAATGATTTCCTTTGATTTGTTTGGATTTAGTTGATGCTTGTTTTGAAAATTTCAAATTTTACTTTATTAGAGTGAAGGTTTAGCTGTCCCTTCACGACAAAGTGTGTCAAATGATATGGATAAGAGTTTCCCGATCTGGAAACTGGATTTGACAATTTGGAAATTTTTAAACAAGTGTTTTTGGAGATAAAATCTGTAAGATGTTTTAAGGATTGGATTGATACTGATGATGAAAAGTTTCCGGATTATGATAAGAAATACGTCCTCTATTGCTTGATTCGTTTAGGATTCAGACAACCTTGTTTGACACAAATTTGGCTTGAGAAATAGTTTTAATGATTCATTTTTGTCACTCTGGTTTGATAAAAGATGTGTTTTGATGAAAAACTGTTTTCAAAATATTTTTGAGATTTTCAAAAAAAATTTGGTTTTTCAACTCTCTGTTTTTCTCCTTTTTCTCACGCACTAAAACAAGTGTTCAATGCGCTACTGAATTTTCTATATGCGCTAAAATTATGTCCCCACGCGCTACTCTGCCCCTGATTACGTGCTAAAACATTGATTCCGGAAAATTTTGTTGTGTTGACTGTGAAATATGCACGCGCTAGACTGGGTTGTACACGCACTGACTGATTTGGCTAATGCGCTAAAACAGGAATTCTACGCGCTAAGCTGTTTGTTTTATGCGCTAAAACAGGCTGTTTTGAAATTCGCTGTGAAATTTTTGGGAAAAGTACACGCTACACTGTGACTTCTACGCGCTATTTGTTTCTGTCAATGCGCTAACTTTGGATATATACGCGCTAATGTTTTGCTTCCACGCGCTATAATATGTGTTGTACGCGCTAAAAGATGGCTCTCTATTTTGCTTTGCAGTTGAAATGCTACTGTTTTTGTTGCATGCGCTATTTCATTCTGTGAATGCGCTAAAATAACTGTTTGAAGCGTTAAGATGTTGCTCTTACGCGCTAAACTGCCCTGATTTTTCCTTTTGTTGTTTTTGTAATGTTTTTGACTTTTGTTGAGTGAATTTTTAAGTGTGATGGATGATTTTCTGAAATACGAAATGCAAACACAGCACACAAAGTACAATCATTTCACTTAATCTAACAGAAAGTGTATGTTCTGTCGAGGATGTGTTCAAATCCCCAATGTTTTAACAGATTGGATACAAGATAAACACTTCAGGAAGACTCTTTATTCAAGGGTCATAAGCAACATCATAGCCCACTAGTCTCGATACTCCGTCAGCTCAAACAGCCGTGTCACCCTCTAGAGGGCGCCCGTTTTTTTGCCTTTTGCTAGAAGTTAACCCAAAGTGAATTGCTTCACAGTTGAGTAGTTATCTTGGGAGATATATGGTGAGTAATCTTGGGGGCGGATTCTTCCCCACCCTTGCACTATGATGTTACAAATGTTTGGATACTGACTCAGCTCAAAGTTTCCAATGCTAAGGTTCTTAATCAGGCTTCCCGTTCGGCCGTCAGTGATAAACTCCCTCAGGAGGCTTCCCAACCTTTAGAACAAAGGCTTTACGTATCTCGAGGATACTGGGGGAAGGCTAATCACTGCGCACAACCGTTGAAAAGGACTTTCGTCACTTTCCACATTTGATTATAGTGAGTTGGAATTCTTGGCGTTAAAGTCGTTCCCCACTTAGGTCGTTCCCTTCACACCGACCATAAACGGCTTTAAGAGTTGATTGCAACTCTTCGGGAAGGCAGGCCTGCTAAAGGATTTATTGCTTGAAATACTAAAAACATAAGAGTGGTTTGGCTTTTTGGTCACCCAGTTAAGGGGAGAGCATATACCTTCCACTTTCGAGACAAGGCAAATAAGTTTGTTCTTTTTAACCTCCAAGACAATAATTTGCTAACTTCTAATTGGAGATGTTGCTCCAACAAGCATGGTGTTCTTTTTAATCCTTTATAGCAATAATTATCTAATCTATGGAAAATAGATCATCAACAAAGCAAATTTTGACTTTCGAAGGTCAACAAAAGAAATACGTTTTTCTTTAAAAGCAAACTTCCTCGCTCTACCTGCAAGAAAATTGTTAAAAATCCTGCAAAATAACAAGAAGGCTGTTAGTTTGTTTTCGGGGGACTTCCACAAGTCTAAATTTTTGGAATTCGGTTACAAAATCTTTTTGTTGTTTTTTTTTTTTTGTGATGCGCTACAGAACAAACTGTATGCGCTACAATACTCGACGGATGCGCTACTGTTTCTTTTACGTGCGCTATTCTGTTTCTCGGATGTGCTATTCTGTGTGTCAGATGCGCTAATCTGGGGTTTGATTTTCCCGCGGTCTATTGTGCAGGAAAATTTTTGAACTTTATGCGTTAACTGTTTGTTTCAAAGCGCTGTAATATGAAGTTTATGCACTAAAATATGGAGCGGATGCGCTAATCTGTCTGGTATACGCGCTAATCTGTGTTTCACCAGCGTCGACACCTACAGGAAAATTTCTCAAATACTCTTATGCGCTAAGGAACAGTTTTAACGCGCTAAGACAGGAAGCACACGTGCTAAACAGTAGACTAGAAGCGCTAAACTGTTTGGCGGATGCACTAAAATATCTTTTAGACGCGCTAATCCTAGTTTCCCGCGTACCTGCAAAAGTCTTCAAATTTAAAAAATGATAGGTTATTGGGGTTCGAGCCCCACGGTGGGCGCCAGAAATGTATGCGGGAAAAGTGGGCAAATAAAACTAAATATATGAAAATATGTTAGAATACTAGTCCACACACACACACAAGACTTCTTGATGTAAGCTATGGAGTAACGTAGTGTTACTCAGCTTTCCAAGGAGGGTCCCATGGTTCTCTATCTCACAATGTCCCTCAAACCAACGTTTTGCTCTCAGATTACTGAGCAAAATGGTTTAAGGATGGCAAATATGAGAACGAGAGAGGTTTTTAACTGATTTTAGTATGAGATGTGTTGTAAGCTATGTATGATGCTAAAATGCAATAAACTAACTATAAGATGACAAGATTAGTATAAATACTATCCTAGCATACTATATTTAGTCTATAATCGAGCTAAATGATAAAGAAGGTAATCTAAACATGCATATTTGATTTAAAAGAGGCTAAATGAAGAGCATAAAGCTGATGAAAAAGCTTGAGAGTATTTGAGCATAAGTATAATGCTTCAAATTTGAAAGATGATTGTTTAAAATGGAGGAATGAGAGCTCTATTTATAGCACAAACAGGGCAATGGATGGTCAGGATTGAAAGGTTTAATCAAGGGCCAAGTTTGAAAGTTGGGGATCCATGTGCACAATTGGCACCAATGATATGGTGACAAATGTCAACACAGGATTGGGTTGAAAGAAGAGGTTGGAGGCATTAAAGGCCTGAGAAGACCTCATGGTTATCTAAAGGCTAAGGGTCAAGTCTAAGTTAGGTTTACCCACTGGATTAAGAGTTAATCCAAGGATAAACCTTTGTGCAAATGATTAAGAGATAATCATGGTCAAAGCATTAATGGCCTGATGAGACCCTTGGATTGGATAGAGGTTGAGTCAAAACAAATGTTTTAACCATGTGGGGAGGTTTGAATTAACCATTAATGGTTATTGGAGACTTTGGGGATTAAGTGGTTGAAGATTGGAAGCCTTTAATGGTTTTCAAAGACTTTAAGGGTTTTAGTGGTTGAAGGTTGAAAACCTTCAATGGTTATCAAAGACTTTGGGCCATTTGAGAAGTGACCTCCCTTTGCTTAGGGATGTGACAAAATTTAGAGGAGGGTTAGGTTAATTAGAATCGATTAGAAGATTCTAGAAGGGATTAGGAAGGGGTTTGGGATTTTGCAAGTGGATGGGGGATAATAGGATTTAATTGAATTATTTGATTTTCATTCAATTTGGTTGTAATTAAATAAATTTGATTTATTCAATATAGGATAACTATTTAATTAAATTTGAATTTAATTAAAAGTGGCTAGGGGGATTTAATTGAATAAAATGATTTATTCATTAAATGGGTATAGTGAATTTAATTTAAATAAATTGAGTAATTTATTTAATTAAATAGAAGAATGTGGATAATTTAATTAAATTGGATTTAATCAAATAGAAAAATGAACATAAAATATTCATTTAGGAATATGGTCATTTTTATACGTCTACAGTTAGATTTAGTATTTTGACAAATCCTATGGCAGAAAGATAGTTAAGAGTGAGAACTAGAAGATGTGTATTTTTTTGTAATTTTTTGTTGAGTATTTTTTTTAATGATTTTTCTAATCGAGCACATCCTGAAAAATTAGGTACCTGTTCGTGCGCGAAGCATAAGTTGCACTAAACAAATCGAAAATACATTTTTTTAAAAATTGTAAATAGTCAAGTGCACTACAATAATATATAAAGTTTTTTAAATTTGGATAAGTATATCAAAAGTTATTCAAAAAATGGTGCACCTATGTCTGTGAGAACTATGGAGACACTGGTAAAAGAAATTCAATAATAATATGTTATTGTTGTTCAAATTGAAAAGAAATTATATGGTTAGAAAGCTCAGAAGATGGGTGAAAATATGGTGGCAATTTTAGAAATACCCACTTTATGAAGTGTAAACCTGATGATGACAAAGTGGATAAACCAAGTTGATAAAATAAAACACATCAAAAATGAGAGAAATGGAGGGAAATCAAACTTCCAAACTGTAGCTTTGTCATCCAGGCCTATTTCCAAGCCTAAATAGTCAAAAGAGTGTATGGGGTACTTATGGTTTAAACAATGCATACGGGGTACCTATAGTGTAAGCAGCGCGTATGCACTTGTTTCCCTATAAACAACACGTATGCACTATTGTATAATATGATATTCTATATATATTATGTGTATATACATATAATATATGTAATATATAATATGTGTATTATATGATATTGTATATATAATATTTTTATATATATAATATATTAAACATATATATACACATGTAAGTGTATTGTCTCCCACTCTCAAACGCATACAAGGTGCCTCTCTCTCTCTCTCTCCATACCCCATCCCTCTTTCTCTTCTTCTCTCCCTCCCTCCCTCCATACCCCACTGCAAGTGTGTCTTCACTTCTATAGAAGTAAGTGAATTTATTTCTTGTCTGCAACTTCTTCTTTGATTTTTATCATGTATCCTCTCCTAAAAAAATTGACTGATGGATTTGAGTGTGTATATTGAATAGGAGGAATATGGTTTGAAATTGAACCATGGGTGTATTACTGTGACAAATAAGGAAACCTGTAGCAATATTCTTCTCGAATGTGTTTTTAATGAGCAGAGCAAATGTGGAAAATAGTGGACCAACAAAGCAACATGATGAGTCAGAGTACCTGCAATATGTTTTTCAGAAGGAAACAATAGGTAGGAAGAGAAAGAGGGAGAGTAACACAAATGATGTCATGTAGAATGATAGTGGTGGGTATGCGAGAGTTCCCATGTTGTTACACAATGCCTATCACCTAAAGAAATTAAAGTTTGTTGTATGCATGGCAGTGGTAGTATATGATGATCATCACTTGTCAAACAACAATCAAGTGTGTAATTCCTATAGTCACAATCGAGATCAGCCTTATAACCTTACAAATTTAATAGCATCATATATTTTACAACTTAGGCAGTACTCTTAGGGTTAGGTCAAGCTCTTACACTTGCTTTTTAGTGAAGCCTTGTTGTTTGTTCGCTTGGAGTCTCATTGTATGATGTTCTATTCATAACTTTAAATTTAATATATCATTTTATTAGCCCACCATATGACCCCTTAGGTGTCATTATAGGTCGTATTGTTTTCTAAGATGTCATATGGTATCCTATGACCCCTTAAGACCCATCCTCTTTCCCTCCCCCATACTCTCTCTCTCTCTCTCTCTCTCTCTCATCTCTCTCTCTCCTCTCTCCCTCCCCCCCTCTCTCTCTCTCTCTCTCTCTCTCTCTCTCTCTCTCTCCCCCTCCCTCTACCTCTCTCCCTCTCTCTACCTTCCCTCCCCCCTCTTCTCTCCCTCTCTCCCTCCCTCTACCTCTCCCTTCCCCCCCTCTTCTCTCCCTCTCTCCCTCTCTCTCCCTTCTCCCCTCTGCTCTCTCTCTCTCTCTCTCTCTCTCTCCCTCTCCTCTCTTCTCTCCCTTCCTCCATACCCCTTCTTCTCTCCCACCCCCCTCTTCTCTCTCTCTCTCTCTCTCTCTCTCCCTCCCTCTACCTCTCTCCCTCTCTCTACCTTCCATCCCCCCTCTTCTCTCCCTCTCTCCCTCCCTCTACCTCTTCCTTCCTTCCCTCTCTCTCTCTCTCTCTCATCTCCTCTCTCTCTCTCTCTCTCTCTATCTGTCTCTCTCTCTCTCCCTTCCTCCATACCCCTTCTTCTCTCCCACCCTCTTCTCTCCCTCTCTCCCTCCCTCTACCTCTCTCCCTCTCTCTACCTTCCCTCCCCCATCTCTCTCTCTCTCTCTCTCTCTCTCTCTCTCTCTCTCTCTCTCTCTCTCTCCCTCCCTCTACCTCTCTCCCTCTCTCTACCTTCCCTCCCCCCCTCTCTCTCTCCCTCTCTCTCCCTCTCCCTCTCCCTTCCTCCATACCCCTTCTCCCTCTCCCTCTCCCTCCTCTCTCCCTCTCCCTCTCCCTCTCTCCCCTCCCTCATCTCTCTCTCTCTCTCTCTCTCTCTCTCTCTCTCTCTCTCTCTCTCTCTACCTTCCCTCCCCCCTCTCTCTCTCTCTCCCTCACTCTCCCTCTCCCGCTCTCTCTCTCTCTCCCTCCCTCTACTAATCTCCCTCTCATCTTCTCTCTCTCTCTCTCTCTCTCTCTCTCTCTCTCTCTCTCTCTCTCTCTCCTCTCTCTCTCTCTCTCTCTCTCTCTCTCCCTCTCCCCTCTTCCTTCCTCCATACCCCTTCTTCTCTCCCATCGTCTCCCCTCCTCTCTCTCTCTCTCTCTCTCTCTCTCTCTCCCTTTTCATTCACATCTTTTCTACTACCAATAGTGCATACGGGGTACTGAAACTATTAGTTCACTGCCCTGCCATAATTTTTTTAAGGCAAAGGAGTGCATACGGGGCACTATTCCCATTATTCGTTACCCTACAATAACATTTTTTAGGCTTAGTAGTGCGTACGCGCTACTTATCAGTCTAGAATGGGAAAAAAGAATACCATTGGGCTTGTCAACATTTTATGGTCTAACAGCGCGTATGCGGTTTATAAACATAGTTTTAGTTGCCCAAGAGCCTCAACAGCCTCAAAAGAAGTTTTTGAGGTCGTTGAAGGCCCCACTGGAACTGTGTTTGCACTTCTATCACTGTTGTATAAATAAAAGTAAGTGAATTTTTTGTTTTTGCATGATTTTAAATGATTGAATTGTTGTTTTTATTAGTTTTTTGTTTTTGCATGGTTTCAAATGATTGAATTGTGATTGTTTAATAGTTTGATTCCAAAAAATAGTGATAAGATGCATATTTATGGTTATTTGTTTATTTATAAACTTTTCTTTAGATATATATGTAATATGATTGTATTTAGGTCAACCAATATCAACCACGAGAAAGAACAAGAGAGGAGCGATGGAACAATGAGAGGCTCAAAAGGAAAGACAAAGGCAGTGTATGAAGAAATTGCGTGACATAAGAACAATGGGAGAAGAAGGTATGCCATCCTCAACATCTCAATTCGATTTACCAAATGAATATAATGCACCTAATGCAATTGAAGAAGAAACATTTGATAATTTACCATTTGAACCTAATGCAATTGAAGAAGATACCGCATTGAATAATCAATTAAATGATGAACATATTACACCTTCTCTACTTGATGAATTGAATGTACATAAAGCACCGATGTTAACACCTCCTAGAATCATCCATAGGAAACCAAAGTATCTAATTGACATTGATGAGAATATATTGAAGTCAATGCCCAATAAAATGAATGAACAAACTTGTAGGAGAATGGGTAAAAGAATATGGCAAAACTATTTTAAAAACTTAAATCAAACTGCAAGATGTCAATTAATTGTTCAAATGATTAAAAATTTGAATTTTAGAGAGACAATGAAAATTCTAGGCCTAAGATCATCTGAAAGCAATAGTGAAAGAACTATTGTCAGAAATCTATTTGATGCATATCGACCTATTGGTTCAAAATCACCTAGTAAAGATTATAATGCTACTCGACTTGTCATTACATCAACCATAATGAGCAAGAAAATAAAAAAAGATCATTTGATAAGCAAAACAAGTAATTCATTAAACGTTAGTAGAACAACATTAAGTAAAGCATTAAAGAGGCGGGAACAAATAGAGGCACCTAACAATAATTCTCTTTGGGCATTCTCAAGTAGACTACCACACAAAGACAAGGTTGTTGTTGATGCACTAAAAACATTAATTCAATTTTTTGGGCATGACAACACAAAAGTTTCACCCAACCAAAGAGATATTGTTAGAAGGCGAATTGGGTCTAAAAATCATGAGTCGCATGCCAAACGCTATTTGGATATGACTCAAACTAAATTTTATGAAAGATTCCTTCAAAAGTTTCCTCAAATAAGAATTTCTTAAGGATTTTTTGAAATGGCAAAACCTTTTTATATTAAGATTAATCATGTACGCACCACATGTTGTTGTAGGATGCATATTGAATTTTCCATGCATTATGATATTTTTCATCATATTTGTTCTACTTTGTACACTAACGATGTTTTGCAGGATTGTAATATACAAGCACCTCCTAAGTTGGTAAGAGAATTTATTTCAAGTGTGCCATGTAATAGACATGATGGTTGCATTTATTATAAGATTCCTTATTTGGAAGGTTCTTGTGCTATATGTGGTGGTTTGCAACGTTTACCAAGATGTGTACATTTGGAGAGCACACATGAAATTGGTATGAAACTAGTTTCTTTCGGAAAATACAAGACAGTCATATATGGAGTTAAAGATGGAAAATATTTGAAGAGATGCGAGCTAGTGAAAAATAATATATGTGTAGCTGAATTTATGAAAATATTTCAAGAGAAACTAGTTTATGAGTACATAATGCATACACATAGAGCTCGATGGTTAGATGAGCAATTCAAGTTATGTAAGGACACATTTCATCTTGGCACCGTTGTCTCTATCATTTGATTTCATTGAAAATTATACACTACAACCTCAAAATAAAGTGTAATCCATGTATTATCACTGTACACAAGTTTCTATTTTTGTACACATAGCATTCATGCATGCAGATGATAGCATAGAGGAGGATAGAAAGATTGTAAGAGAGTATCACTTCTACATAAGTGATGATCGTACTCATTCATCAGAGTTTGTACAAGGATTCTTTAAAGTTTTCTATGATAGTTTAAGGGAAAGGAACATATGATACAATCGACACTTAATATGGTTAGATAATTGCATCGCACAATTCAAGAATGCAAGGATGTTTTATTGATTGACAAGGATGCATGTTACAAGCGGTGTACAACATTTTTGGAATTTCACTGAGGCTGGACATGGTAAGGGAGAGCACGATGGTGCAGGAGCATGTGTGAAAAGAGCCCTAGCCAGGGAAGAATTGAAGTACGAAGGTGGTGCTGAGTTGGTAGATGCAGAAACAATTGTGCGATGGTGTAAGTCTACGATGGGTCTAGGTAATCCAGGTACATTATTGGTTCGTAGATATTTTTGGTTGATCACTGAATCTAACATTGAAAACTATCTAGATTGTTGTACAGTTGCAGGATCGAGTGACATGCACTCATTTATGAGTTCAAACTCAAGTTCACTGGTAATTTATATGAGACAGATGGTATGTTTTTGCTCTTCATGTATGTATTGTTTGTGGGAAGAATGTGAATCACAAGAGTGGGTTGACAAATGGTCTTGTAGACCATTGGTTCCCATTGATTCATATAAAATTCCCAAAGCACTACAATTGAGCTAGATGGAGACATCAGTGGATTTTGACCATGTATCTGACCTAGTGGATTCAGGTGATTTTTTGAGTTAATTTTTTTGTAAGTATTCTTTTTGGTTCATTTTGTTGTACATCATACTTTATTTTGGGTATTAATTAACACTTTATAAAATGCAGGTCATGTGTATGTAGTTGTTGCAGAAGAGAACAATGAAGAAGGAACACATTACTATTTGTGTTGTTGTGTTGAGCCTAAAAGAAAATTGACAACCACAATCATTGACAGAGAGGGTATTGAGTACCCAATAGGGTCTGTTGTCATGAGAGGAGCATGGCTTCAGAGATACCCTATCAACAATTCTGATGTTTGGTTGTTCGAGGACTTTGAAACACGCAAACATATTCTTCATTTCTCTAACCTTGTTGTTGCAACAAATATTCATTTGATGAAGTATCATGGTAGACCTCATAACAAGATTTTATGGAAAGTTCATGAATCTGACCATGAGGCAATACTTGACAAATACGAGTTAGCGCCAATCCTGAAGGCTCACTTGATTGATTCTACGGTTCAGAGTAGAATCATTTTGAGAATTTTGTATCAAATCATCGATGAATTGTTCTATATTCATTTTTTGTATATATAAATGCCCATGAGCTGAATTTTACAAGTTTAGGGGCATAATTTTGTATATTTAAATGACAATGAGCTGATCTGTACATATGTACATGCCAAATTTTGTATATTAAAATGGCGATGAGCTGAATCGCACATATTGTAATGCCAAATTTTGTATAAAAGCCCATGAGATGATTTGTATATTAAAATAGCGATGAGTTGTAATCGCACATATTGTAATGCCAAATTTTGTATAAAATCCCATGAGATGATTTGTAAGACATTTTTTTGTATAATCAAATAGCAAGAGTTGATTTGACCATATTTAGAGGCAAATTTTTGAATAATATGTGATAATGTTTTGTGACTATTTTGTGTGTCAATGTTTTGTGACTATGTTTTGAGTATATGTGATGTGTCCCTGGTCAATCATGGGCATTCTTGATTCTTGTATAATCATGGAGAATTATTTGAGTCATTATTGGGTCATAGGGGTCATAGATTGAGACTAGATACAATTTGAGCAAAAATTGTCATTGTTGTCAAAAAAATTGTCAAAAACGTTGTCAAACAAATTCTACATTGCGTCGGTAGGGTATGACACTTGACGTTCTGGTGCATTGGGATGCACAATAGAGGTGTGCCTATCATAAAATTGCCCACCCAGACGTGCTTATGACGTCGGTTTGTGCACATGATGAATCGAATCAATTCTAGCCAATCTTGCAACTTTTCATTGCATGCAACTAACGACTTTTGCAGCATGCAAAAAAATGCTACCAATAAAAAATGGCTCCGAGTCATCAAAAACCAAGATAGGCCATTTTAGAGGAGCCTCACATGACC
This sequence comes from Cryptomeria japonica, assembly GCF_030272615.1. Lineage (NCBI taxonomy): Eukaryota > Viridiplantae > Streptophyta > Pinopsida > Cupressales > Cupressaceae > Cryptomeria > Cryptomeria japonica. The sequence goes on from NC_081412.1 coordinate 675,563,612, forward strand.
CCACAGGATCAAACGGATCGACCATATGTGTCTTGGATTGGAAGAAACAACCCATCAAGTTTTGACAATTTTTTGGACTCAAGGCACTTGAGAGATTGCACCGGTACGGTATGACTCTTGATGTTCTGGTGCTTTGGGATGCATGAAAGGGGCATGCCTAGCATAAACCTGCCCACACAAACACGCTCAAGATGTCGGTTTGTGCACACGACAACCTGAATCAATTCTAGCCAATCTTGCAACTTTTCATTGCATGCAACTGACGATTTTTGCAGCAGGCGAAAAAATGCTACTAATCGAAAATGGCTCCGAGTCATCAAAAACTGAGATAGGTCATTGTAGAGGAGCCTCATGCAACCCCATAGGATCAAACGGATTGACCATATGTGTCCTAGATTGGAAGAAATAGTTCGTCGCGTTTTGACAATTTTTTGGACTCAAGGCACTTGAGAGATCGCACTGGTACGATATGACTCTCGACATTGTGGTGCTTTGGGATGCATGATAGGGGCATTCCTAGTGTAAACCTTCCCACCTAGATGCGTCGCGATGTTGGTTTGTGCACACGATGAACCGAATCAATTCTAGCCAATCTTGCAACTTTTCATTGCATGCAACTGACGACTTTTGCAGTAGGCGAAAAAATGCCACTAATAAAAAATGGCTCCTAATCGTCAAAAACTGAGATAGGCCATTGTAGAGGAGCCTCATGCGACCCCATGGGATCAAACGGATCAATCATATGTGTCATGGATTGGAAGAAATAGTCCGTCAAGTTTTGACAATTTTTTGGACTCGGGGCACTTGAGAGATTGCACCAGTACGGAATGACTCTTGACGTTTTGGTGCTTTGGGATGCACAAAAGGGGCATGCCTAGCATAAAACTGCCCACTCAGACGCACTTGCGATGTTGGTTTGTGCACACGATGAACCAAATCAATTCTATCCAATCTTGCAACTTTTCATTTCATGCAACTGACGACTTTTGCAGCAAGCGAAAAAATGTGACTAATTGAAAATGGCTTCAATTCATCAAAAACCAAGATAGGCCATTATAGAGGAGCCTCACGCAACCCCACAGGATCAAAGAGATTGAGCATATGTGTCCTGGATTGGAAGAAATAGTCTATCAAGTTTTGACAATTTTTTGGACTTAGGGCACTTGAGAGATTGCACTAGTACGGAATGACTCTCGACATTCTGGTGCTTTGGGATGCATGATAGAGGCATGCCTAGCGTAAACCTTCCCACCCAGATGTTCTCACAATGTCGGTTTGTGCACATGATGAAACAAATCAATTCTAGCCAATCTTGCAACTTTTCATTGCATGCAACTGACGGTTTTTGGAGCAAGTGAAAAAATGCTTCTAATAAAAAATGGCTCTGAGTCGTCGAAAAATGAGATAGGTCATTGTAGAGGAGCCTCACGCAACCCCATGAGATCAAATGGATTGACCGTATGTGTCCTGGATTGGAAGAAACTGTCTGTCAAGTTTTGACAATTTTTTGGACTCAGGGCACTTGAGAGATCGCACCAGTACGGAATGACTCTCGATGTTTTGGCACTTTGGGATGCATGACAAGGGAATTCCTAGCGTAAAACTGCCCACCTAGATGCGCTCGCGACGTCGGTTTGTGAACATGACGAACCAAATCAATTCTAGCCAATCTTGCAACTTTTCATTGCATGCAACTGATAGTTTTTGGAGCAGGCGAAAAAATGCTTATAATTGAAAATGGCTCCAAAGCATCAAAAAAAGAGATAGGCCATTGTAGAGGAGCCTCACGTGACCCCACAGGATCAAACAGATCGACCATATGTGTCCTGGATTTGATGAAACAGTCCGTCAAATTTTGACAATTTTTTGGACTCATGGCAATTAAGAGATCACACCGGTACGGTATGACTCTCGACGTTCCGACGCTTTGGGATGCATGATAGGGGCACGCCTAGCATAAACCTTCCCACCCGGACGTGCTCATGACATTGATTTGTGCATACGACGAACAAAATTTGACCATTGCGAGCGTGAGGGTTCTCTTGCACCAAACACATTCTTGTTTATATTCATATTGTCAATTTTTGTTGTTTATATTCATATTGTTGATTACATATGCAAATATTCATTTAAATTTATAAAAGGGCAGCCACCAAATACAATGAATATGCAATAATTAACTGAATACAAGGAGTTTTGTAGGGTTAATTCAACATTTTAGAAATTTTATCAAATCATATTCCATGATTGCAATGTTTTATATCATATATTTTTGTTGTTTATATTCATATTGTTGATTACATATACAAATATTCATTTAAATTTATAAAAGGACAACCACAAAATACAACAAATACAAAATAATGAACTCATTACACATTTATTGGATCGAATATCAATATTTATATATATAAAAAAAGGCATGTCTGCCAAGTCAATACAAGTATTACAAAAATGTGGCATATGCCATGTCCAAATCGATATACAATAAAAATGTAAAATATATCTACATGTATTGGTCATTCTATGACCAAAACTAACACTATATGATCCTAAACTTGTGGTGGATCATCAATATCAAGCCTCTTTGATGTAGTACACGGATCTGTAGATGGTTGTAAAACCACAATTCAAAAGCCAAGTTAGAATTCTTTTGTAGAAAATAGTTCACAATTAACAACATAACTATGCATTTAACTTTAATTCCTTTGCAATTGAAATGTAGATTACCTCATCGGCTGATCTAGGAGCTAATGTCTTCGCTCTCCTCTCCTTGTCACTCTTAGGAGTTTTCTTGAATATATACTTTAATGGATCCACGTTATGGCCATACTGCGAAGAGGTATATTGTAGATTAAATGTACAATTAATACAATGTACTAACATAAATATATCAAAACACTTAAAAGTTATAATATAGAGAACAATGACGTACCTGTGCCTGAGATGCTTCTCCAATGGATTGAGGATGGCTCATCATCGATGTAGAAACTGTCGCTATTACCTATACAAAAAAATTCAAAGATTAAATACAATTAACATAATGATAAGTATTGAAGGTTAAAAACAATTAATTTTACATATCAAACAAAACTGTACCGGATCCTGAGATGCTTCTCCAGTGCAAGGAGGAGGGTTCACCATTGACAAAATAGGTATTTTTTATCCTGTATGAAAAAATATAAGATTATAATATATCACAAGTTCACATGTATGCATGCATATAATCATGAAATCAAGAAAATAAAGTAGAGATACATGCCTCCGCCCTCTCTTGATCCGCGGGCGAATCAGGTGCATTCAACAAATCCACAAAAGCTCAATGGCCGCTGTACATGTTAAATAGACAAAAAACACTAATCAATCTACAAACCCCAACTAATACTTGATTTCAACATTTTCAAACAATTGTACAACTAAAAATGTGTTCAATTACCTTCTTCCCACGTTTTGGCATCTTCTAGGAATTCTTTTTCTTAGGAAGAGCCCTAGATGTGGAGGGGGTACCCTAAAAAAACAAAATTAACATGAGATATTAGTACATATAATAAATTAAACATAATTTTAAAAATTTAAAATGAAATGACTTGCATATTCCATCAAAACAATACATAAAAATATTTGTACAAAGTATGATACCGTATAGCCTTGTAGGCCAAATTTGATCACTGAGAGTATGATGTCATCAATCTGGGACATTTCGTCCCCTGTCAACACCTACAAACCAGAAATTGGACCAAGCATTAAAGATAGTTAGTATATCTTGTATTTTTTTGAATTCAAAGTGTACTATTCTATTTTAACATGTTACAAAATTTATACCTCAGGCATCGAAGTTGCAACTATAGTAACTAGGGGAGGTATATGGGATACCGTTGCTGCATCTTGAAATGCATATTATTTATCTCAATTTAAATCGATATATAAATGAAAATTCATTTATGTAATTATAAATTTAAAGTGACTGATAAATAAAATGTTATGAATTCAAATCAACACACTTGTGTCTGTGGCTCATGGGCAAACACCATGTCCATCAACTCATCTATCAACATGACATCCTCAACCGTTTGAGCCTGACATCTACAACTGCAAATCGTGCACAGATGATATGAGGATCTGTCTGCACCGGCTGCATAATCTATCCCCGAGCATATCCCTGAGCAACTGACACACATATGTTGGATGGGCTCTTTGTCGCCCTCTAATGGCTCATCATCCAATACAATAGGGTATGCTAATGATGTCCCATGCTGGATGATGGCACCAGTCAATGTTGTGGCCGCCTGAAGAGTCTATAGCTCCATCGACTCTTTCAGCTCTAATGGGACAGCATGATGCACCTTGGGTTTGGGTGTTAGGGGGCAGCGACTCTCTGCGGCTAATCGCCTATGGGCTCCAGGTCTATCTTAGGCAGAGCCACCACCTCTACCATGAAACTTTCTCATGTCAAAATAGTTTAGCCGCACATTGAGCACAAACTCATAATATATTTTTCTCAAGAGATATAATGGCACCTCATAAATATTACAAGGTGGATCATCAAAGACCATCCACCACCTCTACTAAAAAAGATTCTTCATCTACACATTGGTACACCAATGTATGGGAAACCTCTTTGCATTAAGAGGTAATGACTAACCAATTTTGGGATCAACAAAAAGGGCACATATTTGTTGTTTAGTAATATTTTTGTTTTTTACTCCATCGTATGATAGCCCATTGGCATAGAATTGATGACACCTATCCCTAAAGCTTCCCCATTTGGTAATTTCTGTGGAAATAGCTATGGGACCACTAGCTAATGTTTCTAGGCTAGTGGCGAGGGATTGATGATGGTCAAGTTCAAAAGTTTTCAATTTAACAGTCCGTCTATTGATTTTAGGCGTATTTTGTCCTAACTGATTAATTAATTCTTCCTGTGTTTCGGGTGTGCGGTCAAAAGGAGGAATTGGGGGTTGTTCTTGTGTGTTTTCAGGAGGTGCATTTGGTTGTTCTTGTGGGTTTGCAGGAGGTGCATTTGTTTGTTCTTGTTCTGGATTAGAAGAATCTGGTTTTTGAAACAAAAAATGAAAAAACCTAATCAAAATTAATGAAATTAAATTCAAAATGTAAAACAAATTTCATAAACTGGAAAGAAAGACAAAAATAAACAAAAACTAACCTTGATCCATAGCTTGGAGAACAAATCTAGCACCCCGTTCGTGATTTAGGAGAGGAAATGGGGAAAAAACAAAGTTAAAAACGTGCTATTCACCAGGCACTGCGTACGTGGTTTTATTTGGATTATTAGCACGTACGCACTCATTTTCCTATGAGCAGCACGTACGCACTCAATTTCCTAGGTGTAGCATGTACGCGCTCATTTTCATAAAATTAGTGTGTACGCGCTACCTTTTCTAGGCTCAGGAAGAACAAACCTAAGCATGTATGCGGGAATTTCAAATTTTAAAACTGCATACGCGCTACTTGTTTTTCCATGTTTTTTTTGGGTGGTGTCCACTTCTGACCACCATCTTTATGCACACGCCCTTATGCCTAGATTCAATATGACTTCCGATAGATCAAATCTATAGGTACCAGATAAGATTACTAGACTAAGTTGCCATCACTGACAACCCCTAAGTAATCTCCATGCATCTAACATCACCAGAACAATGTCTCTAGCCAACACTAACATGATAGATTTTTTATGTTAGACTTGGGTCTTTTGTATTAATTCTTGGGGATTGATATCGCTCAATCATCTTTAGGTATCTTCCTTGTACAACCCATGTATGCACTTGTTATGATTTCTAAATTTCACATGGCTGATTGTAAGCCTGCACCTACTCTATTTTTGTCAGGGGTCAAGCGTGAGGCTAAGTGCTCTTCACCCTTGATTGATGGCACTTTATATTGACAACTTGTTGGGAGTCTCATCTACTTGACTCATACAAGACTGACATTTCATATATGTTGTGGGCATGGTCTCTATATTCATGCAAGAGCCACATGATTTGCATTGGAAAGCATCTAAGAGGGGATCCTCCACTACATTTAGGGTACTCACAATTATGGAATTCAGTATGCAGTAGGCATGGATATTGATTTGGTGGGATATACATGTTTAGATTGGGCAGGTGATTCTCAAGATTGCAAGTCCACTTCAAGGTACTGGTTCTCACTTGGTTCTAGTCCAATTTGTTGGTTGAGAAAGAAGCAGTTTGCAATTTCTCTTTCATCGATAGAGGTTAAGTATAGAGAGGCAGTTAATGCCACTACTGAGGCTATTTGGCTTTAGAATATTCTCACTAAGTTTGGTATTCCAATCACAAAGCCTACCATCATCTTTTGTGATAATCATAGTGCTATACAGATCTCAAGAAATCTAGTTCATCACCAAAAGATGAAACACATTGAGATACATATGCACTACATAAGGGAGATGATTTAGGAAGGTATCATTGATCTTAAGTATTGTTCAACATTGAAGCAGACTGCGGGCATCTTCACCAAACCCATCATTGTAAGTTCATTCATTTGCGATCTTTGCTTGGGATGAAACAAGTGTCTACTTCAAGAGGGGCTTATTAGTCCTTCATTCTTATGGGTGGGGGGGGGGGACTCTTATGGGAGGGCTTCTTCTTTTGGAGGCAATATCTATGTGCATGGGTACCTAACATGGCATCATTTACTGAGACCCATCTTTTCACCGACCTAAGCTATGCTTAAGGGGGGTATTAGTGTAGAATTTTTAGTTTCCTTATGTTAGGGGGTATTTATTTTTTCTTACACATTATTTAAGCTTTCTTAGGGTATTAGGAGTGGTTAATATGAGGGCATGTGGCAAAATACTTCAAGTACATATGTAACTCTCCACCTCACATGGGTATTTGAGTTACACACCCTCATTTGCCTTGTTGTGCCACCTCTCATAACCACTATTTTGTCACTCCCTAAGTGGGTTATGGGGTAGTCATGTTTCTCATCCTCTTTCAGCTTTATGTGCCTCATCTTATAACTCCCTCTTTGTTTTCATGTAAGGAGGTTATGCCACATGTTTTGGCATTTACCAAGAAGGTAAAAACCTCCCACCTTTTATGGGGTAGTCAGTAAAACCTCCCACTTTTTATGGAGGTGGTAGTTAATGCACCTCTTGGATGTATATGCTATTATTTTTCTATATAATAAGAACTATACTCTCACCTTCACCAGTTCATTGATAGCTCAATGAGAGTCTTCTCCAAATTCTCTTTGGTCTCTATTTTTTCTCTCATGTTAGATTTATCTTCATTTAGCTATTTTGATCTTCAATCATCTGTTGCTTGGAGTTGCATGTGATCTACGACCGACTTCATATCCTAGCTCTGTTCTCGCTTCTCGTAGAATATAACAAAAAGCACACTTCTTCAATTTGTAGGGTTTGATCAATGTAAACAATATCTTTCTAATAACATCACTTTCTTGTAGCACTCCACCAACAAATCAGATAGCCTCCACAGTATCATTTACTCTATGTATGTAACTTTCAACACTTTCATCATCAACCATTCTGAAACCTTCAAATTTTTTCTTCAAGTTCAACAGTCTTTCTTGTTGGGTCTTCAAATCACCTTTATATGCATAACATAACTTGTTCCAAACTTCCTTGGCTTCCTTCACTCCTTTAACCTTTCCAAATACTTCATCACTTAGATAATTTATAAGTATTGTTCTAGCCTTTATATTTGTCTCCTGAGTCTTAATTTCATCTAGATTCGCTGAATAATCTCTTAGATTCCATTCTACAATGTCTCTAAGTAAGACTCCATTCTTTTCAATAAATTTTTTTTGTTCCATCAAACATCGATGCTTTAACATGAAGTTTTTGTACCATTTTTGGATCTACCTCAAGCGGTTAATCTTTCCAATGAGGAACCAACACTCTAATACCAGTTGTTGAACACCTAGCAAGACTAAGAGGAGGGGGAAATTAGTTTGGAACTTCAAAACAATTTATTAATAAATTTATCATTAACTAACTTAGCAATAACACATTAATCACTAGCACATGAGTATCAACCATCAACACATGAACGCCAAATTTATGTGGAATGCCCAAATAGGAAAATCCATGGTGAGAATCTAAATCACAATATTAATAATAACGATTACAATATTTTAAACTTATTGCCAAGGAGCACCAACACCTAAAGGGCTTGCAAAGTTAAGGCATACAATCTTAGCCATGATACAAAGAGGACTTGCTCAACTGAAGATCACTTCTTTAGGACAAGGTAGAAACTATTGTTGAAAGACTCACTATCAATCAACAACGAATGAAATAGTTGACTTGTAATTAAGAAGGATTATCCTAAACATGAAATTGTTCTTGAGTAACTAGATCAAGTGACCAACATCATGGCAAACATCTATGATAATCTTAACAATCACAACACACTATCTTACAGAATATATCACCTTGAAATCTCTTCTCAAAATGTGTTTCACACAACTACAAACTCATATCTGCTTGCAAATCACATACACTTCTCACATACTCCACTTCCCATCACATCACAATTCATCTATTCGCATATCTTAAATATGAGATACAACATTCAAAACCTAATTAAGGGTCAGCCAAAACAAAATAAGTAATATTACACAAAATAAACCACCCAAACCTAAAATACTCAATTGAATCCACTACAAGATAAAAAGGGAACCAAAACATATTGCAATACATCCTTCCATGGTTGATCCAATCTGCACAAGCTAGCACATTCTCCAAAGTCGTTACCAAACATAATATGTAGAAATAACAACCAATCAACCACATAACCTTTTTTGATGCAAAATAATCTATGTGGATCTCCACATGCCACGGTGAGACCCAAAACAACATCTCAACACAAATTCCAACCAAAAGAATATAATCCACTAAACTGCACAATCAATAACATATCTGGAGGGCACCAAAAGCTTTCTGGACCATCCTGAATACAATATGCCACAACCAACACCAAAAATATTAATTGCAACACAAAACACAATCTGAAACAACCAAGAGCATATACAGAGCAACATCCATCTAGATAACCGGGTTTGACATCAATGGCAACCATACAAGCTCATGCTTCCAATAGACACATGGACGTCCACTTATAGCAATGTCTTATTGTATATCTTGAATAGAGAGCACCCAAAAATAACCAATTTATCCACTTCAATACTTTAACTAACCTACAAAACCTAGAAACTAGAAACACACCAACAAATGCTAGATAATAGAAATATAAAGATATGAATCAAATGACAAGATTTAAATGATTAAAAGACAAAAATAAATAATAAATAACCATAAAAAACCTCTTTGTATTTGAATGGTTTTCAAATACCTACAAACACATAGAAGAAGAAAAATATTTGGGGCCTAGGTGTCTCTATCTCCACAATAGTCAAAATAGATTGATAAATGATAAATGTTTTGATAAGGGATGTGAGAATTCTCAAGATGCTCAAAGGTACAATATAAAAATAAAGATATTACTTGATAGGCTTAATAAATTTAAGAAAGCAAGAGAGCTTCAAAATATTGTTCTAAGAGTGTTGTTGCAAGTTGTAGAATTTTGTGCATGAGCAAGAGAGTGAAAGATAACCAAGTGATTTCTAGAGTATCCAAGAGAGATTTTGTGTAATAAAAGATCGATTAGTGTGAGAAGAGGAGCAAAAGAAAGGGGTTGTCATAGGATGTTGGTGTTACACATGGATGATTGTGTTATGCATTGGTGTCCAAACAAATCACACTTAAAAACAATGAGAAATGATAAAACCATAGTATTAACACAAAAATGTAGATTCTAAGAACCTTAAGAAGGAAAAATGGATGATGCAAGAGTTGAATGATCCTACAGAAATACTTAGGTGATAAAAGTGGATGCAAAAATATAGGTGGAATTGCAAGGGTATGCAATTTCCAACACTACAATGACATCTCTAAGATGTAATAGATCTAGATATATCTCGATGTGTCATGATGTGTCATGATGACCAAAAATTAATTAGTGCTACTATTTTAAATACAACACCAAGGGTTTAAAATTGAGATGATTGTGTGTCTGACTTGGCAAATAATGGTCACAAAGAGAATTAAAGTCAACTCCATATGTGAATGTTAATTTTAAAATATGAGGGGCATTTTTAATGAGTATCAAAGTGATCAAGATACTTGTGTAAATTCAAATATAATAATTGGAAATAGGAATAAATAAGATACTTTTGTCACAAAGTCTTGAGTTGGCAAACAATGGCCATGAAGAGAATAAAAGTCAACTCCATATTTGACTACAAACTTTAAAAGCTAAGGGGTAATTTCCATGAGTATCAAAGTGATCAAGATACTTTCTTAACTTCAAATATGAAAATTGCAAATAGAAATAGATAGGGCTTGGCTTGTGTACTCACTTTTAATTGAATACAAGTTATTTATACACTTGTTATTGCATAAAAGTCACTCTAATCAGTGGAAACCCAAAATAAAGGGAAAAGGGCTTAGGTATGCAATTTTTACCACTGCAATATCAAATAAAATCTTTTGATAACTCTTATACCACATAGACAGTAAATATTTAATGAATCTCCAATAGCATCTCTTTTATTTTAGTGAAACTTTTCAGTCAAATCTATTCTCAATATTACTTAATTATAATTAGTTATATTAATCTTATCTTCATGAAATATTCTTTTCCATCTCATAATTCTAATTTTTATTTTTATTTTTTCTTATTATTACGATTTTTTTAAGTACTTTAATAATTACCTTAATAATATTTATATAACTAATAAATTTACAAATCTTCACATATATCGAATTATTATTAAATAGATGTCTTGGAAACTGTGGTGTAGTGTGGCAGTTAAAACATTTTGTTGGTGTTGGGTCACTCCGCTCACGTGCCTTGTGCCTTTGTTGAGCCATTGAACTCGCAGAATTGATCAAGTGTGGGAATGAGATCTCTCATCTGTTCATAACTCCTTTGTTGAGCCATTGAACTCACAGAATTGATCAAGTGTGGGAATGAGATCTCTCATCTGTTCATAACTCCAATGTCACCGAACATAATTTAAAAAAAAAAAAAAATTATTAAAAAATGAAAAAGGTAAATATAAAAATCTCTCACTCAGCTAGTATACTCACATCAGTGGACTTTTTTCAAATAGACTTTAGAAAATATATCAAAAGTGCCATGGAAGCATAACAATGAGCAAAGGGGAGTTTATATGTACAGGTTACTAGTTGGATATATTATCCAACATTCTTAGAGAAGGGACAACCTCTTGAATAAGTTGAAGGTATGTACCCGAAAGTTCTGCAAAACAATCAGAGCCACAAGAAAAAAGGAAAAAACCCACTAAAAAAGATCTTCCACGCGTAAGATGAATGGCATTAAATAAGTGCATGTGGACATGTCATAGGTACTCTTGTATGATAGGATCATATCATGAATCTTCATAAAAAGCCAAAGATCTCATACTATTCCATTGAAAATGAATGATAATCCATCAACTAATTGAATCCATGTCTAGTATTTCTGCAAAATTTCATTCTTATAATGAAGTGATCTTCGTGTGAAAGCCACATATCCAATATTATTCTTGAAATTAAATTAATTAAATAGAACTTAATTAACTAATTAGATTTGTGGGCATATTATGTGTAATCTTGAATTATATCTAACATATCTTGAACCTTCATTTAAAGGCAAAGGTCTCATACCAATCCATTGAAAATGAATGACAATCCACCAACTAATTGAATCCATGTCTAATATTTCTGCAGACTTTCATGCTTATACTGAAGTGACCTTAATGTAAAAGCACCATGTTACTCCATTGAAATTAAATTAATTGAATTGGACATTAACTAATTAAATCTGACTTTCTTGATCATGATGTTCTCCATTCAACTTGGCCCTTTAAAAGATGATATCTCGCACTCTAGAATTCATATATGTTACCATTGAGTAAGTGTTCTTGTGTACTTATCATTTCATTTTCCTTTCTTTTAGGTTTGGCTTTGGATTTGTGGAAAAAATGAGTTACATAAGGGGATCTGAGTTGCTGAAAGCCTTGAATGTAAGGGTTGTTGGATCAGGAGACAAAATCTCAGTTTTGTCTCATGGCTTTGGCACTGATCAATCAGTGTGGCAGAGAATCCTTCCATATTTTATAACAGATTTCAAGGTGGTGCTGTTTGATCTCATGTGTGCAGGGAGTGTTAATCCAGAATACTTTGACATGAGAAAATACAGTTGTCTTGATGCTTATGTTGACGACCTTCTTGATATATTAGATGAGCTCAAGATAGATAAATGTGTTTATGTGGGTCATTCTGTCTCTGCCATGATAGGTTGCCTTGCCTCTATCAGGAGGCCTGCTTTATTTCAAAGGATGGTACTACTTGGAGCTTCCCCGAGGTTTGATAACAGTCTATTTCAATAGAAAATGAATTATGAAATGTATGGATATGGAAGATGTGTGAATTGCAGGGTTTATGCAGTGAAGAAGAAGCATCTGTTTGACAATGTGTCAGTTTCAGTAGAAAAATGTTAGGAAGCCTAAGCTAAGATTTGTAATCCTGGAAATAATGATACCCAATTCAATTTCCTTCACTGAAATTCATGTAAATCTCATCTATGGATTAATTTTGGGTAAACATATAGGTACTTCAAGGGTTTTGGCTATGAAGACTTACATTCTTGTTTGCTGAGTCTATCTTGACGAATCTTGGCTAAGACTTGTTAATCCTTAACAACAGTTATAACAATTGCTAAATGAAATCTAAGTAATACTGACACATGAATTATGAATTTTGGATTCACAGGTACTTGAATGATATTGGATATGAAGGAGGATTCAGAAAAGAGGATACAGATCAGCTGTTCCTTGCCATGGAATCCAATTATTCTGCTTGGGTCTCTGGATTTGCTCCTTTAGCTGTGGGTGCAGATGTTCCTGCAGCAGTTAGAGAGTTCAGCAGGACCTTATTCAACATGAGGCCAGACATTGCCCTGTGGGTTGCAAGGACAGTGTTTGAGAGTGATATGAGGGGCATTTTAGGCCATGTCAAGGTACCATGCTATGTCATCCAGAGCAACAAGGACATGGCAGTTCCTCTTTCTGTTGCAGATTGCCTCAAAACACACCTTGGGGGAAAGACTTGGGTTAAGATACTGCAGACAGAAGGTCATCTTCCTCAGCTGAGTGCTCCTGCTCTGGTTATCCAGGCCCTCAAGACAGCCCTTAGCAGCTGAACTTTCATTACTGATGGACCATTGTTGCCAGCAGTACATGTACCCTTTGGAACTATAGTTGTGTGATACATCAATCTAAAGTGCTGCAAACTGGGCTGAGGACCGGTCTGTATGTAATATATGTAACAGCTGTTGTTATTCCCTTGGTGCTCTGACATAATAAATTTTTATTGCATACCATTTTCACGGTCATCTCTCGGATCTATAAAATACTCAGTTACTCGTAAGTTTTGTGTTTTTCTATAAGATGTTTAAATTTATCATTTATAAAATTATATTATACATATTAAAAAGAAATGGTTGATGTAAAATCACATCCTTAGAGTTCATATGAGAGGGGCATAAAATGTAAAAGAAAATGTAATGTTGCTAGGTGATCAAAGCAGTAGCAGATAGGGGAGGAGGAGGATCCCGGTTATCTGGCTTTTTCCATGCAAGGTCCAAAGCATCCATAAGAGAGTCTCATCCATCATCCTTAGATCTTTTTCTTTTCTTTATTCTTTAGTAGCACTAATTGGTGAAATAATAAGAGTCGGTCAAGAAACTTTCTTACAACCAAACTACCTGGAAGCACGATCAGTAGGACATCCAGAGGTTCCCCAGGGGTGTCATGGAGGTGGAGCACCTAAGAGAAGGCTACGAGCAACCCTATTGATCACGATCCCTTCTTGCAGTGATAGGAGAATTGTTAGAATAATTTTGTTGTGATTTATTTTAATATTTTCCTTGAAAAAATAATAAAATTTTGATGGATTTCTAACAGATCTCTATATTATACAAACTTTATCTCGTCTAATGGCCTAGTGAATACATCATATGTGTTACAAAATTGCAGCTCTATCTCTTGAAATTGAGTCTTGTCTCTTACAAAATGATGTTGTCTTTCAATCTGATTTAATCTTGCATAGTTCTATACGGTGTAGAGATATATTAAGACCATCAAAATTCTGTTATTCCTTAAAGAAGAGCATTAAAAAAATCATCAAAATTATGTTTATGTTATAAACGTGTCAATAACAGCTGAGAGGTATTCAATTTGTTTTCAAACACCTTAATCTCTAATTAACTCTCAATCTTCACCAGTTTGCTGTCAAGATATTTAGCAGATATAGGGAGCATTTTTAGATTCTTTGTAATTATACATATGTATTGTTATTTACGTTTAAAGAATAAGTGATATACCACGAGTTCATCTGCTGTTCTGTTTGATCTTATCTGCTGTTTAATTTTCTGTTTAGTGATCATACTTTAATCTTCCTTCTATATGCTTCTGTTGGTGGCTTCCTTTATATCTAATGCGGCTTATGTAATTGGGATGGGTTTTTGATGTACTATGTCAATGGACATTTGGTATTGGGTAGAATAGGCTTGTGTTACTTAAGAAATACTAAAGGGTTTTCTTCCTAGTTCTTTTCCTTCAATACTTTTTAAACCAGACACTGAAAAAAACTTTTAAAATTTAATATAATTTAGTGATAAATTATCAGTAAGATAAATAATAATAATAATATAATTATATATATATGATGTACTCTGTCTGAGATATAGTGAACTGATTCATATCGAACCAAGATACATTAATGCCTAAGATCAAGGCAACAGATAATAAATATTAGATCAGATCGATAATGAGACAGTATTTTGGATTTTACGGGATCACGTTAAAAGTTATAAATGTTAAAAGATACATATAACTATCATAGTTGAACTGTTCTTATCAGGTCGCTGGACTGATTAACAGTAGTGTATTAATTGATTTTCCAAGGTGGAACAACTAACATGTAACTCTCTAATTACAGAGATTTTTCTAGTGGAATAATTGATATTGTCTATGTAATTACTATGAATCATTCTATGTTATTTAATGTCTGCTGGCTACGTGGAACATTACTCTAGTCAAATTAATTATAGTGTTTGGTGTCTGATATATAATGGTTAAGTGAGTACTTCTCATGCCACGATTGAATCCAATAATTCAGACAAAAGATTGGTTGTATGGGCCCTTTACTTCCATATGGCGAAATATGTGACTCAGAAAATCAATTGAGATGACCAATCCCTATCACTATTCTCCAATAAATTGAATATGTTGACCCAATGTAACGAGAAATGATGTAGCTAAAACATCAATGTTGCAGTAGTATAATTGGGTCTGGAGACAGAGAATGTGATATTTGTGGCAAGGATTCATCAATGATAGTCTTGACTTTATAAGCCATACATTAAAAGCTTAAAGTTTTCTGCAATGGCTAAAAGATAAAGATGTCCTTTGTACTACTCACTAACAAGATCAGCTTTTCAAAATTGAAAGCTACCATGCCCTAAAAGGGCTTTTGGGGACAGATCACTGAAAAATACTGAATTGAGTATTTTCCTTTTCAGCAGTTGGAACCTTAGGTGTTCAATAATGTCTTCTGAACTGTGTGACCACAGCTTTGACTTCTGAAGCCTACTTAAATACAAAAATTCTAATGGTGAAAGTAATATACAAGGATATTCATAATTGATGTTTACATTCTAATGATTAGTGTTAAACTCTTTGTATACATTATGGAACCCTCAAACTCACAACTGTACATAATAATAAATCAAATAATTAATCCCAAACTAATGGGAAGGCTTAGGAACTTAAATAGGTTTTGTATGGTTGTTAGGGTTTCATTTATTTCTATTTTTAAGTGGAGTACTTTTTTTTTTGGATATTGATATGGATGTAGTTAGAATGTTTGTGGCACACGTGATTCTTCAATACATGTTTCCCAACTTTTTTTTAAGAAGAATCAAGGATTAGTTTATTTGGCTTCAACCTCTTTTGAGCCATGTGACAAAGGTACCCCTAAATGGTCAAATGGTGGAAAATCACCTCACGCTTTGGCCATTTATATTGCTCACGAAAGTTAGTCTTTTGATAAAAAAGAAAATGAAGAGAATATGATTACTAGTTGGGAGGCTAATCTTGATGGCTAAGATATTATTGATGTCTAAGAAAATCCATATAACTATGATATTCATTCACCTAATATTTTAACTATTCCCACTTACCAACTTTTTTTCTTCTTTTTCTCTTTAGAATTATCGTTTAAGTCTTGACCTTGCTTGGACTTGGAGGTGTGACCTTTGACACTTACACTTTTGTGTAGATGTGTAATATTAATATTTATACATATTTTTTAAGAAGAATCAAGGATTAGTTTATCTGTCTTCAACCTCTTTTGAGCCATATGACAAAGGTACCTCTAAATGGTCAAATGGTGGAAAATTACCTTACGCTTTGGCCATTTATATTGTTCATGAAAGTTAGTCTTTTGATAAAGAAGAAAATGAAGAGAATATGATTACTAGTTGGGAGGCTAATCTTGATGGCTAAGATATTATTGATGTCTAAGGAAATCCATATAACTATGATATTCATTCACCTAATATTTTCTGTGTTCCTACTTACCAACTTTTTTTCTTCCTTTTCTCTTTAGAATTATCGTTTAAGTCTTGACCTTGCTTGGACTTGGAGGTGTAACCTTTGACACCTACATTTTTTTGTAGATGTGTAATATTAATATTTATATATATAAGTATAAGATACTTTCATAGAAAAAATTATATTGAAATGGAACTATTGGCTAGAAAAAACTAAAAATCTCTTAAACAAATACATAATTTACTATTTTATATTATGAAAGGTGTCTTAACCTTGCATCTTAATACTAAGAACACAAAAATGTAATAATTGGGTTATAAAGTAGAAAGACTCATTTTTTAGGCTATAGATTATTAAAAAAAAAACATTTTCTAGGCTATTGTAGACACTAAAAATATACCTCCTAATCATTGAGGTTAATTATGATAATGATGATGAGGTTAGCCTTGTTGATCAACTAATATATGGCTCCTATCATGATCAAACCTTAGAGTATATTGTCTTAATCAAGTGTCATCCATCCATATACCATCAATACCAACAACCCCCAAGATTCCAACTTATATATATATATATATATATATATATATATATATATATATATATATATATATATATATATATATGTATATATATATATATATGTATATGTATATATATATATATATATGTATATGTATATATATATATATGTATATGTATATATATATATGTATATGTATATATATATATATATATGTATATGTATATTTATATGTATATATATATATATGTATATGTATATATATATATATATGTATATATATATATATATGTATATATATATATATATATATGTATATATATATATATGTATATATAGATATAGATATATATATGTATATGTATGTATATACATATATATATATGTATATATACATATACATATATATATATGTATATATACATATACATATACATATACATATATCTATATATACATATACATATACATATATATACATATATTTATATATACATATATGTATATGTATACATGTATATGTATATGTATATATGTATATGTATACATATACATGTACACACACACACACACACACACACACACACACACACACATATATATTGTAAGCAAGTTTTGCCTAGGAGGCAATACCCATTATATTTCCAAGAGAAAACTTACAAAGGGTGAAGGAGATGCCACTCCTTATACAACATCCAAAGGGGATCAGTTATACAGATACTTGATCCCATTACCTATGACCACAAGCCTATCTCTTACTCCTTCTGGAAAGAGATCAACACACACACACACACACACACACACACACACACATATATATATGTATGTATGTATGTATATATGTATGTACACACACACACACACACACACACACACACACATATATATTGTAAGCAAGTTTTGCCTAGGAGGCAGTACCCATTATATTTCCAAGAGAAAACTTACAAAGGGTGAAGGAGATGCCACTCCTTATACAGCATCCAAAGGGGATCAATTATACAGATACTTGATCCCATTACCTATGACCACAAGCCTATCTCTTACTCCTTCTGGAAAGAGATCAACATTTTCCTGAAGGAAGGCTACAAACCTATCCATGTTGTATTCCTTCACAATGCCTGCCTTGAAGATGGAGCAAGCCTTCTGCATCTTCTTCTTTTTCCCTTTTGCCTGCAGATAGAAGTATCCCAACATACACTCATCTTCAGGATTGGAGATAATCCCATCCATAGCTCTCGCCACCTCTAAATAAATCCCCTCCTCCACCATCCTACGCACTATGCCATTCACCGACAGAGCATTCCCCAACACCTGAATGATAGGCTGGAACAAATCTTCCACCAACCTTCCGTCGTGCACATGTCCCCCAAACCAGTATTTGGGTCCAAGAATATCGACCATGATTTCTTTCTCTTGTTCATTTGCCTTTTTGAAGAGGTGCTCAACCTTCTCCTCAGGCGTTTCCTCCAAAACAGTCACCTTACTACACTTGCAGACGATACCTAAATGCTCTGCCATCATCCCTTATGCTAAAAATGAGGCCAAGTTTGGGTCCATAAATAGAATTCTCCTCTGTTCGACTATCAACAACACCCAAAACTAGAAAGCTTGGGACAATCTGACTATCAGTCGACTTGTTCCCAAGCGTACTTCCTTGTTTGAAAATCATACCAAACAGACCACATGTCCTCCTCATAATCAACAAGTCTCCAAACTGGGATCCCATCACCCTCTACCATTGTCGTCAAAAGCTACTAAACTATCCAATTCTGGACCTCAGGATTGAAACCATGTCAAGGGATATGATCTCTTTTAGTCCAATCAGCATTAAATCGTCCCTGCCAAATTCTTTGGCAAAATCCTCCTCAATCCCCATGTTCACCAAATAGTTTGCTGCTTTGTTGCCTTCCTGAAACATGTGTTGAATGTGATAATCACCTAGTAAGTTCAAAAGCATATTAATCCTTGGGATCCAACACTCCAACCGCCAGTTCTAGAATACAGATTTGGTCACACCGTGTAGGATGACCTAAGAATCTCCTTCAATTATGAGTTTAACAACCCTATTATTAACACACCACTGAAGCCCTGCCTCCAGCACATAAATCTCTACCACATTGTTGGTAGCTATTCCAACCGGACCCAATATGGCACGCACCACCTCACCAACTTCATTTTTGATGATAGCTCCCACACCACTCCAACCCAGATTACCTCTACTTGCACCATCGAAATTTAATTTCATCCATCATGACGACGGGGTTTACCACATAGCATTTTTCTTTTTGCTTTTCTATCATTTAATCTTTGATCGCAACTCTTCTTTAAGGCCCAAGATTTCTCCATTTTGAAGTCCCACTTCGATAGAAATTTGTAATTCACCCCTTGAATTCTATCGTTGACCACTTCCTCTATCACACTTTTTATCTTGGCCTTAAGGAAGTGAACCTTCATTGCTTCTTCCTTGAAAATCCTTATGTTGTGTTCCTTCCAAACATGCCAAACTAACAAAGAGGGACAAAAAATCCAAAGTAATCCCCATTTAGAATGTCTACCTTTAATTGGCCAGGATAAGAGAAAATCCTTTACAATTTGTTTTTTGGCAGTGTAACATTAAAACATATCTAGAAGCCAATCCCAACATTTATTGGCATATGGGTACCAATAGAGAAGGTGATCGGACAATTCCTCCTCGTGCTTGCACATGATACACCAATTTGGCCCCGAAATCCCGATCGTTTTCAATCCGCTTCCTATGAGAATCCTGCCATGAATATCAATCCAAAGGAAATCCCCTGCTTTTGGTAGAGGCCACTTACCCCAACACAGGATCGAGGGCCAATTACTATTCCTCTCTCTCTTCCTCTGAAGCTCATAGCCAATATTGACTCTGTAATCGCCTGATTTGGATGCACTCCAAAGTAGGTTGTCTTCCTCGTCTATGGGGAACACCTTTTTGCTCTAGAGAACTTCTGAGAGCCGTCTATGATTAACTTGATGCCAATCACCCACACTCTTCCATGCCAAAGAAGAGGATGAGTTGGGTAGTGTTTGAAAGTAATCTGCCACCCACGGGCCTATAGTTGCTTCAATCTGGTTGACCCAGTCTTTTTCTTCAAACATTTCTGCTAATGGCTCATCCCCATTCCATGAATCATGCCAAAACCTCACTCTTTTGCCATTGCCAATCTTCCAGGTTAGGTGCTCTGTGAGATGCTTGCGACGTTCCCAAATGAATCTCCAAATTGGTGAACCTCAAACAGAATTGGCCACCATCAAGATTCTATCAGGGGAATTTGAATCTAGATATTTTGCAACCAAAATTCTGCACCAAAGTTTCTTGGGGAATTTATACATTTTCCACGCCAGCTTAGTGCCTAAAGCCAAATTTTGCAAATTCATCTTTCTAAAACCTGCCCTTCCTTCTTCCTTGATCATACAAGCAGTGTCCCAATTTATCAAAGGAATCCTTCTTTCTTCCTTCGATCCTTCCCACAAGAATTTCTTAAGCAATCTATCAAGTGTCGAGGAAGCTCTACCAGATAACCTATAGCATGACATGTAGTAAGTGGGTATGACTGATAACACTGCCTTAATCATTTGAATTCTCCTGGCCTGTGAGAGCCATCTATTTTTTCAAGAAGCTGCTTTGTGGTGACATTTATTGATAACATCTTCCCATAGTTTTTGGTCGACTCTTCCAACAAAGAGTGGGATGCCAAGATAAGTTACGGGGAATTCACCTGGCTCAAACTCCAGGATTTCTGAAATTTTTGAACGGAGCCTTCTGCTGGTGTTTAAGAAAAACACCATTGACTTGTTTTTGTTCATACATTGGTTGGAATATGACTCATAGCAATCAAGCACCTTCTTGATAGTTATTGCCTCCCTTTCCATAGCCTCCCGAACAGAATGGTGTCGTCTGCAAATTGTGAGTGCAAGATAGGCTCCATATTTTCATGAATAGAGATCCCTCTCCAGAGGCCCAGACTAACCTGCTTTTTGATGTTTCTCCCCAATACTTCTGCCATTAAAATAAATAAAAAGGGAGACAGGGGATCACCTTGTCTTAACCCATTATTAGCCTGGAAGAAACCACACACCGAACCATTTACAAGAATAGAGAAATTGACTGAAGACAGACAATGCTCAATGCATTTCACCCATCCTTTATCGAAGCCAAAATGAAGGAGAACATCAAGCAAAAAGGACCACCAAACTCTATCATACACCTTGTTGACATCTAATTTAACAATCATACCTTGTTTCTTATCTAAATGCATAGAATGGATGGTCTCCCCTGCCATGATGATGTTGTCCACAATTTCTCTCCCAGGAAAAAATCCATGTTGTTCAGCGGAGATGATTTTATTGAGCAGAGGTTTCAATCTGTTTACCATAGCCTTAGACACAATTTTGTACAAGGAGTTGCACAAAGAGATCGGTCAGTAGTCCATCATGGTTGAACATTCTTTCTTTTTGGGGATCAAGACAATAACCGTGTTGTTCATTTCTCTGACAAACTTCCCTTTCCTTCTGAATTCTTCTACCACCTTGAATATATCTTCACCCATGAATCCATAACATTTTGGAAAAATTCTGTTGTGACACCATCAGTCCCAGGCGCTTTGAAAGGAGGATTATCGAATGTAGCCTTTTTAATCTCCTGCATTGAGAAGGATCAAATCAATCACCCAACAGAGCTTTGAAATGATTCAATAACCTCTACCTCATCTTGCCACACACCGAAGTCGTCCTGAATATAGCTAATTCAGCTGTTAGCTCTTTTGACCTTGATAGAAGCATGAAATTTTTTTGTTCAAATCCCCTTCTTTGATCCAACACTCTCTCAACTTGTCCTACCAAAAAACTTCCTCTCTGAACAAGAGTTCCGACAATTCTCTTTTTAGTTGCTTCTCTCTGGCAAATTCATCATTGGACATCCCTACTGAGATAACAAATTTATTTAGGTTATCCATCTCTTCTTCCACTCTGTTCTTTTCTGCAAAAATATTCTTGAATGAGACCTTGGTCCACTCTTTAATTTTCTTCTTAACCATCTTCAGTCTTTTTACAAAGCAAAGACTCAGGGTGCCTAAGAAAATATCACTTTCTTTCCACCAAGTTTCCACATTTGGCAAAAATTCCCTCTCTCTCCACCACATACCCTAAAGCCTAAAACTCCCTCTGAAAATCTTATTGGCTTCCTGAAAGCTTAATTGAACCAGGAAATGATCTGACAATGATAATGGGAGAATAAAATAATCTAGGTTGATAGAAGAATCCAGCCAAAAGGGCCCTACCAGGAATCTATCCAGCCTCTCTGATATTCTTGCAAAGTTCTCTCTCCTATTGGTCCAAGTATATCTTCCATTCTTTGGTATGACGTCAAACAAATGATTCGTCATCACAAAGTCCCTGAAATCCTCCATGACTTTGTTGGACATTTTCAAACCAACTCTCTTTTCCTCCAGATCAAGAAGAGAATTAAAATCCCCTGCTACAATGACTCTATCATTGTTGAGGGATCCAATCTTGTCAGTAATGTCCTTCCACACCTTTTCTTTCTCCTCCATCTTTATCCGGCCATATACATTGACCAGTGGAAAAACAAAATTATCCTTCAATCTATGAACCACTACAAACATCCAATATTATGTTATTTCCAACTCCATCACCTTTATGTTATGCGGATTCCACAAGACTCCCAACCCCTCGGCAGTGCCTCTGGCTTCTTGAAAAAATCCTTCTCATTTATTGTATGAATGAAGAAAACTGAGAGCTTTGCCCATACATAATTTAGTTTCTTGGAATAAAACAATATCACTATCAACTCTACATAACACTCATTTTACCAAGCGTTTCTTGTCAGGGGCTGAAAGACCCCTGACATTCCAAGTGGTGATCTTCATCTCTCACCAAGGGAGACCCCTACTCCCTTTTCTTTTTCATGAACTTGAAAACATTAATGATGCCTTTCTCCTTGGCACTATTTTCTCTTTTCTGCTTGTTTGATCTTCTCTCCTCAATCCCCTTGGCCTTACCTAGCAGTATATTAGTAGATTGGCTAATACATCTGATCGAGATTGTCCAATACATCAGCCTAGAGGAAATCTTCATTGGATTCCCTATCGTATTCAATTTCTGTGTCTAAACAACCTTTCTTTTGTGAAAGGGACTCCATCAACTGTGGAGTATTCTCCACACCCTTCTCCTCACTTCTGCTTGCTCCAGAACATTCCTCCTGCTTTGGAGAAACGGTTTTCGTAACCGATTTATGATCTCCATCTTTCTGAACCCACTTTTTGGCCGGTTTAACAAAAACAGTGCACTCCTCTACACAGTGATCCTTTAAACCACCTCGCTCACAGCATGGAGAGGGTTGTTCCACTTCAACCTGTT